>NC_134354.1:637108978-637308978 GCF_048569485.1 Anomaloglossus baeobatrachus
GTCTCCGGAACGTGCTGTGAATACAGACAAAAACCCTACTACACTATCCTCACTCATCCTTTGTAGGCTGTAAGTGTACCGCCCCGGGGCTTGGCCGGCTGCCGAGCCGCTCGGATCCGTACTAGTCGGTGGGTGGCTCGAGCTCCTCGCGGACCCGAAGGTCACGTTGCTCTGAAAGGGGTTTGGCGCTACATGCAGGGACTTCGGTGGGGGAGGGCCACGGCCGGAGCCACGGTTGTTTGTAAGGGAAGGGGGGGGGGGGGGATTTGAGTTTGTGACGCCACCCACGGGTTGTGGTGAATGGATGGACACCACCGCTGCTGTTGACTAGGCTCCCGGGGACGGTGTTAGGCTATGTGCGCACGTTGCGTAATTACATGCAGTTACGTTGTGCTTTGTAGCGCAGCGTAACTGCATGCGTCCTGCGTCCCCTGCATAATCTATGAAGATTATGCAGGAGCCGTGCGCACGTGGCGTCTTCGAGCGCAGCGCTTCGGCTGCTGCCCGAAGTGTGTGTTCTAAGAAGTGACATGTCACTTCTTCCGTGCGCTTTGCCTGCAGCCCCTGCTCTGTCTATGGGAGGAGCTGCAGGCAGAGCGCATGGAAGCGGCTTTTTTTTTTTCACTACGGACATTTTCTGCAGCGATTTGAAGCGCACGTGTGCCTCTTCAGATCGCTGCAGAAATTTCTGCAGTGACTGTACGCAACGTGCGCACATAGCCTTACACAGCTTGGCGTTAACCCCTCTGTGGGTAGGGGTGATGGTCCCGGGGCCCGTGGGGTTGCTGTAAATTGTTGGTGTAGGGCAGAGTGTTGATGCGGTGCGGCACTCGGCCCGAGGGCACTGGTGTACTCACTTTCACAGATACGCTGGAGTCTCTGGTAAACCAAACAAGATGGTGGACGGTGCCCGCAGCGGCTGCGTTTCTCCACTTTTTCTCGAGCGGGTGGTTGCCTCCTTTCTCCTGCACCTTTTTTGTGTAGGTGTTCGACTGCCTACGCTTCAGCAACGGTAGTCCGCTCCCCAGCTGGATGTGTGCTGAGGACGGTGGCCCTTTGGATCTCTATGCCTTGGCGGTGGCTTTCTATCCTTGTTGGGGGTGGGCTGTTGTCTTCAGTCAGGTCTTGGATGGGAAGGGACCTCAAGTCCAGTCCTCAGTTGATTTGACTCAGCCCAGTTGTTTCTGGGCCTCGTACTGGGTCTGAGTACCCCTCCTGGTGCTCCGGTTTCCAATCGGCTCCCCAGTTCAGTACCGGCGGGCCACCACCCGTCCCCGGTCCTTACGGTTCCACCGGCTGTAATCACAGCTCCTGCAGGCGGCCACCACCATCTGCCTCCGGGCCACAGGGTGTCTGGGCTACGACCCGGATCCCTGACAGATGTTCTCTCCTTTTCTGTCACTCCCCCTACTCCTCTCCTTCATCTCCCTTTCACTCCCCACCGGGAACTCCTCTGTTTTTCCCGCCTCAGCGACCTCCGAACTCCTCGGTGGGTGGAGCCAACCGCCTGGCTCTGCCCCCCTGGTGTGTACGTCAGAACCTGAGAGGGGTGACTCAGGGTTTTAGGTTGGCTGATGGTACCCTTTTTAGGGGAAGGGTGTTGTGTGGGAGCCTAACTGTGACTACCTGGCTAGTCCAGGGCGTCACATAAGCCCTCACAGGCAGGATCCTCTCGCCTTCTGTACCTTGTATTGTTCACAATTACTGTAGTTTTTATTCTGTATACCTCTTCACATGTAAAGCAGCATGGAATATACGGTGCTATAATAAATAGCAACTATCTGAATGATTAATGCCATAGTCAAGACAATACCTGTTGGGATCCCCCTTCGGTGGCCAACATACGACGTTCTTTCAGTTGCCGATGTAACAGAGCCTCTACTCCGTATCGTTTTCTATAGCGGCGTAATGCTTTCAGCTTCCTCAGGTTGTCACGCTCTTTAGAGGAGAGTCCCTCAGGTCCAGTGAGAAGACTACTCCCTAAGGTAAGAGGAGACAAGATACTGACCACCAGAATAAGCTAAAAATAAACGTAAACAAGAATGTAAAAAAACACAAACCATGCAGCCTGGGTTAGGATCTGCTGGAGTGTTTATGTATGCAATTGCTTTAGAAAAGAGGAATTCCCAATTAGTGTAAATGTTAAGTAGAAGATTCTTATTAAACACCACCATAACAGGATAATGTATTTTGCAATAAGTTATTATTCACAGCACCACTTCTAGGTGGTGTAAAGAATACATACCAATGGTTTCATGCTCAGTCTTCACATTGTGCAAGTAGTTTCTTTTCTTCTCCTTTAGCAAGTGCTGCAGCCTCTTGAACTGATCGATGTACAGAGATTGGAGCCTAATGAGTTTCTCACGCATGATAAGTGTCACTTCTTCAGCAGTGTAAACACCTGCATGTCTGCAAAAAAAAAAAAAACTTATATATTACATACACGCACTGAAGAGAGGAATATAATTTCCCCAAAAAATTTAACAATTACTTACAGCAACAAGAGAGCTACAGCCTTAAAAAGGAACCAATCACCAGGATTTTCATATATAACCTAAAACCAGTGCTATACTGGCACTATCAGGCCGAGTCTCTACATACCTGTAGTAAAGCAGCTCAAATGGAGCTTTGGATTACTCGTCGCTGATATCAGACGGGACATGGGCCAGACCGCTGTTGCGGCACCCTGAACTCTTTCATGCGATCTTGTTTTATCCTGTATTTTTTGGATCCAAATTGGGACTTTACTCTGGGCTCGCAGTATTTGGCAACGCACTTAAGTTCATAATGTTGAATTTTGTTTTTTTAGAGCTATATTAAGTTTCTAAGGTTACCATACGTCATAATAACTTATAGCCTAAGGTTACCTGCAAACTCTTCTCTTATTTCCTTCACACTCCCACTTCTTCCTTCCCCCTCCCCCCCTTATCAGCTTAATTCCTCATCCCCTTTCATCTCACCCCCCTTCTCCCTTCTTGTTCTCTTATTCTCCTTCTACCTTCAGTCTCCTTCTGCTCTTCTCTCCAGCCTCCCTCTTCACCCTTCCTCTCTTTCCCCCCAGTTCCTCCCAGTTTGCCCTCAGTCACTTTTTCTCCTCCTCATATCTCTATATTCTCTCTCGCCCCCTCCTCTATCCCTTATTTCAATTTCTCCCCTCTCTCTTTCTCTCCTCAACCCTTTTTCTCTTTCTTACTCATCCCCCCCCCCTTTTTTTTTTTTTTCTCTTTCCCCTCTTCCCTCCTCTTCTCTCCTCCCCCTCTTTTTCTATCTTCTTTTTTCTCTCTTACTTCTATTCCCCATCTATTCTTGGTGCTTTCACTTATGCACGATTAAAGGCTATGCTGCAGGGTAATTCATTTTATTGGACTGCAGGAGAAGCTTAAGTCCTTATTTGAGGACACCCCCGTACCAAGTACACCATCTAGCCACGTTGGTTCACCCTAGTCGTTGCTAGGGAAAATCTCTCCTGGTCACACTACTGGACCAGTTCTTGTCGGTTGTGTGTGCGCAACCGATAGTTTGTATTTAAGGGTACGTTTTTCCCAAGTTCTACTGTAGGTTAAGTTTTTGACTTTTTTCTAGCAATTCAGCAAGTGGTATCTTTCAATGGCTTTAAGCTTGATGACATGGAATGTCAGGGGACTGGGCACATCCAGAAAACGGGCGGCAGTATTCGCCCATATCAAAAGATCCAAAGCTCAGATTGTATGTTTACAAGAGACCCATTTATTGTTGGAAACCACTAGAGTGCTTCAGAAGCCTTGGGTTCAATGGGCAGCTCACTCTGTTCATTCCTCATATTCTAGGGGAGTATCGATACTAATTCATAAAGCTCTGCGGTGGGACCCGGGTAAGATGATAAAGGATAATGATGGGAGGTATGTGTTTATCCAGGCTCACATCGATGGGGTTATGATAGTGATCTTAGCCATATACATCCCCCCTGTGATGGGAATCTCGATTCTGTATGAGGCAGCTAAGTTTGCCTCACAATTCCCACAAGCCTTGGTGATCTGCATGGGGACTTCAATTTGATTAATAACACAGGACTGGATAGATTCAACACCCGACAGGTCCCGATCTCCCCCACGATACAAACTAGATTGAGTGCATTCTTACAGAAGGTGGGATGGTGCGACATGTGGCGGTTTTTTAACCCAGTACTGAGAGAATATACATGTTATACTCCAGGGAAAAACTCATTATCTCGAATTGATTACATTTGTGGAAATGAAAGTCTGTGCCCATATACAATCGGTATGTCACCTGCCCAGATCAGTATCAGATCACTCCCCGGTATTTGTAAGCATTAAATGGGAAGGTTGTAAATCTCGTAAACTGTCACGGAAGATTAACCCTTGGTGGCTTTCACTCTTTGGTACCAATGATAGGATTCCTGATCAGCTCCGGGCATACACGGAAATGAACTCCGTGGAACAGAATCACTCGGCCTATTGGGACGCACTCAAGGCGTATTTGAGGGGATGCGGTCACTCCTCTCATATCAAGAAACAGGCGGCCAGAGAGGAGGAGGAACTGGCCACCCAAAATAGAGTGCTCGAACATAGATTCACCTCGGACCCTTCTGAGGAACACAGATCTCAATGACTACAGGCTGGGAGGAAATATCTGTTGTACTTGCAAGATAAGGCTAAGAGACATGTATTCTTCACGAGCCAGAGATATTTTGAGCAAGGGAACCAATCCAGTAGTTTACTAGCGTTCCTGGTGCGTCAATCCAATAGCTCACCTGCGGTCCTTAAGATCAGAGACCCTAGTGGCGAATCAATCACTTCCGTCAATGGTATTCTGGAGGTGTTCCTGGACTTCTATAGGAACCTGTATGAGTCCAGGCTGACCGTGTCAAGGGAGGAGATTGCTGAGTACTTACGAGATCTGGAGTTTCCCAGATTGACTTCGGCCCAGAGATCGGCCCTGGATGAGCCCATTAGTATGGAGGAGATGGTGGAGGCGATGGGGGCCCTCAATAGGGGTAAAGCGTCTGGGCCAGACGGACTCCCGATTGAAATTTTTGACAAATATCGGGGGGGAGCTGGCTCCAGCCCTCCTGGAGACGGTTGAGGCTTCGTTCCGCAGGGGACGGTTGCCTGATTCCTTTTATGAGGCATCCATCATCCTACTATTGAAACCAGATAAGGATCCATTGGATTGTGGCTCGTACAGACCGATCTCTTTGTTGAACTCTGATTACAAAATTCTTACCAAAATTCTAGCAACTAGACTCAATAAAGTGATCTCCTCTATAGTACATGAGGATCAGTCGGGATTCATTCCGGGTAGGAGTACCTCGGATAATCTGAGGAGGGCGCAGGTGGTCTTACAGATGGGCATCAAGTTAGAGGAGGATTGGGCTCTGGTCTCCCTGGATGCGGCCAAAGCCTTTGACTATAGAATGGCTATACCTGCTGGAGGTGCTGCGGGCATTTGGTTTCGGCAACGAATTTATCACATGGATTGAGATTATATATAAAGCTCCATCTGCTAACATTCAGGTGGGTGGCGGGGTGTCGGAAACTTTCCCTTTGGGGAGGGGTACCAGACAGGGATGTCCCCTATCCCCTCTCCTGTTCGCCCTTGCCATGGAACCGCTGGCGGTGCGCATTCGAGCGGACCCAATTTACCGGGGAGTAAGACACCGTAAGGGAGATGAACGTTTGTCTCTGTATGCAGATGACTTGCTACTGTTTGCATCTGATCCGGATTCCTCCATTCCTAGAGCCGTGCAATTAATTGACAGATTTGGGGAGTTCTCGGGTCTGTCAATAAACTGGTCAAAATCGTACCTCCTCTTTCTGTCTCGGAACAGAGAGGAACTGGTGAACAATCGCATATGTAGGGTTCCAGTGGTGGATCATTTTAAATACCTTGGAATTATACTGGCGGGAAGCCCTTCGGAGATGATAGCAAGAAATATTGCCCCCTTATTATCACACTTCGGGGAGAAATTTAATAGATGGAGCCAACTCCTGCTCTCAGTGGCGGGAAGGATTAACCTCCTTAAAATGATAGTGCAACCAAAGTGTCTCTATATTACCCAGCATGTATTTGTACAGATTCCCCGCTCTTTCGGTCCCTGGAATCTTTAATGATTACCTTTGTCTGGGGCACATGCAGATCAAGGGTCCAATTGGCCAAATTACAGAGACCCAAGGACATAGGGGGTATGGCCCTTCCTGATCTTTATATATACTACCTGGCCGGACAATTGAAATATCTGGGTCAATGGACACTCCCCGGGGTTAGGGGTTCTCCGGAGGGACTCCTGGCAGAGTTCACAGGTGTGGATCTCCTGTGGCCGTTGTTGACTGATCATAGGAGGGCCCCTGAGGGTCGTGTCCTCCCGATGCACAAATTGGGGGCCAGGATCTGGAAAGAGGCTAAAGCCATATTCGGATTTCATGATGTACCAACTGAGACACCCATATGGGATAACCTGGACCTTTCACACTTCTGTGGGTTGCCGGGGTTTGGCGAATGGAGGAATCGCGGAATAGTCTCCCTGGGATCACTGGTCCGGGATGGTGAACTCCGCCCCTTTGCACAACTGCGTACGGAATTCGACTTGCCGGAATCTCATGGGTTTCAGTATCTCCAGATTAGGCATGCCTTTCGGGCTCAGTTCTCTGGTCGTGGGGTTAGATTCTCTTCCTTTCCAGTCATTGGAATTATTAGATCACAGGGCCATGGTGGTCTTATTTCTAAACTATACTCCTCCCTCATTCGGGCCAAGGCCATGAACAGTCCTCTTTCTGTCCGAGAGAGGTGGAGTGCCAGGATCCCTGAAATTGATGATGCAGTGTGGGACGACATTGTCGAATCCCACACGTTGGTCTCTCCTGCAGTTAATAATAGACTGATTCAGTTATATATAATACACCAAAGTTATATCACTCCCCAGAGACTGAACAAGATGAAAAAGACGAATAAATTGGTGGGGATCGGCTGTCCGAGATGCGGGAGAGACGGTGCGGATTTCTGGCACATGATATGGGATTGCCGAGTCATTCTCTCCTATTGGAGTGAGATTGTAACGACTCTTTCTGCCATACTTCAAAAAGCGGTTGCTATGTGCCCAATCCTGTGTCTATTTGGGGTGGTAAATGTACACTCCTGGTCCCAAGATGAGAATCTATTAATAAAAAAGGTCCTTTTTCTGGCCCGGAAGGGCATTATACTAAATTGGATGAGCACTCGCCCCCCAACTAGAGCCTCTTGGATTGCATTGGTAAATGCTATAATTCCGTCAGAACAATTTGTTTATAAGACAAGAGGCTCTTTAAATAAATTCGACAAAATCTGGGGTAGATGGATGGGATCGCCCTTGACTGGAGGATCACCCGGTTCCCTGGCTGATAACCTACAGTCGGTATCGCAATAATAGCCAATAATGCCCCAGTGGGCGGAAAGGAGACACATGTGATTCATGATACACTGTATCAGGGATATTACGAGAGCCCTGAAACCTGGGTTGCACTCTCCTTGTTAACATGGGCTTTTGCCTCAAGATGGATATGTCTCGTGAGCTGACACCTTTGCTATGTTTAATGTACTATGACCATGCTGAAAGTAATAGACGTTGACTTGATTGTTGTTGCTTTATTACCTTGATTATCAACCAGTTTACATGTATTTTTTTATGCTCAATCTATTTTTATTGTAAACATATCATATTATACATATACAGCATGTAAAACTGAATGACTGACATGTCAAACTTTTTATAAATTGCATAGTAAAGAAATCATGTTTTCTCCATCTGTCTCTATCTCAATTTGACTGAATAGTGAACACTTTACAACTATAGTCCTCAATAGACCTCTTCAACTTGGATTCCAACGAGAACCCAGGAAAAGGGAAGGAGAAGAGAAGAGAGAGAGAAGAAAAAAGGAAAGAAAGGGGGGAGAAGGGAGGGAATTAGAAGGGGAAGTGGGGGGGAGGTAGGTAGCAGCGTGAGTAAGCTGGGAAGACGAAGGCAGACACACAAGGGAAATGGTGGGTAGTTTGATTTTATTAGGGTGGGGGAGGGGCACTCTCTATCGTATGAGAATCAGGTGATCCTACATTCTTGTCCGGTTCACCCTGACCATGCTTTACTCCACCAATCTAATAAGATGTTATGGCTCCGTCAAAACAGTTTAACAAAATCTGGAGAATCTTTAAATAGGATCCATTCTCCCCAGGTCCTGCAAAATTTGTCTCTAGTGCCCGCAATGTCGGCAGAGAGCTCCTCCATCCTACATATGTTTGCCATTTCAGAGTACCACTCCGAGATGGGAGGTATCGTGGAGGACTTCCAGTACCTAGGTATGACGGAGCGCGCCGCCGCCAGGCAGAAGCGGAGTATGTCTCTCTTATGATAAGCGATTGAGTGTGGTAACATAGAGAGGAGGACTATCTTGGGGCAGTTATTCACTGCTTTCCCAGTTATAAGCTGATAATTAGCAAGAACCTTTCCCCAAAACTGTTTTATTCCATCACACTCCCACCAGATATGCGTCATGGTACCGACATCTTGCCCACATCTCCAGCACATCGCAGACACTGAAGGGAATATAATATGTAGTTTAGACGGAAACTGGTACCAACGTGTCAAAATCTTAAAATTTTTCTCCTCTGCAGAGCACGTGACTGACAATTTATGAGTAAATAAGAAACATTTCTTCCACTCATCGGGGGAGAAGTGTTGCTTCAGCTCCTTTTCCCAAGCTAATTGGTAGCCTCGTTTGCCTGAGACCCCAACTCTGATAAGAATACCGTACAGAAGGGAGATTGTGTGTTCAGGCGGGATATTTTTAGTAAACAGTTCCTCAAAGGCACTACAAGTGCCTCGGACTCGATCAACTGTTCTCCCTGGAGAGACAAATGCCCGTAGTTGGAGAAACTCCAACCATTGTGAACCTCTAGACGGAAGCTGTGTCCGAAAGGTTTGGAATGAGGGTAATTTACCATCAATCAGTATGTGCCCCAAGCGGATGTCTTCCTCCGCCCTCCAGCCGAAGTAGCTTCTCTGTTTATATCCAGGGTGAAATGATGGAGTATAAAATAAGGAAGCGAGGGGACTAACTGACTGTGGAGGCGACATTTTTTTGGATACTATGTGACTAACTTTGAGCGTTTCTTTGATAAAATTTGAAAGCATCCCCACGCTAGGAAGATCTGAAGGAGGTATCCAAGGGAGGTGTTTGAGAGGAATCTCCATTCCTTCTTGCTCTACCCGTATCCATTGCTTAGAGTCACTGTTGAAATGCCAGTCTAATATACGGGTCAAGGCTGCAGCCTGCATGTAGACTCTGAAATTAGGAAGGCCTGCTCCTCCACACTCCCTTGGAAGGGTAAGAGTGCGTAAGTTGATTCTTGGTTTAATTTTACCCCATATGAATCTGATAATAGCAGATTGAAGGGTACGAAAAAAACTACTGGGAGAAGAAATGGGGATGGTTTGAAAGTAGTACAAAAAGCGTGGCAGGATATCCATTTTAATGACATTCATCCTGCCCATCCAAGATAATTTCAGTCCCCCGTAAGACTTTAAGTTCTTGATTGTACCTTCTAGTAGTGGTAAGTGATTAAGTGTATATAGTTTGGAGAGGTCCGCTGGGATTGAAATACCCAAATATTTAATGGCCGAAGGTCTCCATTTGAATGGGAAGTTAGACATTGCCCGGGAAACTTCAGTTTGGGTCAAAGAGATATTTAAGGCTTCTGATTTTGATAGATTAACTTTAAAGTTACTAAGGAGGCCGAATCGTTCGAATTCCATCATTATAGACGGGATCGATATATGAGGTTGAGAGATGTATAACAGGAGATCATCTGCATATAATGCAATTTTATGATTGGCATCCCCGATCTTGAGTCCTTTGATATTACTATTCCCCCTGAGAGAGTTAGCTAAGTGTTCCATGATGACTACATACAAAAGCGGGGATAAGGGGCAGCCTTGTCTGGTCCCGTTTCGTACAGCGAAGGAGGAGGATAAAGCCCCATTAACCCTGACCTTAGCGGTTGGGTTGTCATATAAAGCGCCAATTTTCTGTATAAATCGGGGTCCCAGTCCCAACTGACCCAATGCTGCCCTCAGAAATCCCCAATGGACTCTGTCAAAGGCTTTCTCAGCATCGATGGCTAGGAGACCCAGCGGGATCGAATTGCTTTTAGCTTTAGCAATAAGAGACAAAGTTTTAATTGTATTGTCTCTTGCTTCACGGCCTTTGACAAACCCCACCTGGTCTGTGTTAATAACGGAGGGCAGGAAAGGGGACAATCTATCAGCCAAAATCTTAGAGTAGAGTTTTAGGTCCACGTTTAATAATGAGATAGGGCGATAGCTTGCAGCTAATAATGGGTCTTTCCCCGGTTTGGGGATCACGCTAATGTGTGCTTCCAGAGACTGAGGGGTTAGCCTTGTGTCTTCATCAATAGAATTAAATGTTTTGGCCATTATCGGGGCTAATTGGTCCTTAAATAATTTGTAAAAAGCTGGGGTGAACCCATCGGGGCCAGGGGATTTACCTGATGGAGTAATTTGAATTGCGTTACAGATTTCAGATTCTGATATATCCTCCTCTAGGATCTCTATAACATTGCTATCTAGGGAAGGCAAGGCTGTCTCCTGTATATATCTCCCGATTCTATCTGCTAGGTCAGTGGGTGGGAGCTCCGCATATTGCCCTTTAATATTATATAGGTCTTCGTAGTAGGACCGAAAGACCTCCAGGATCTCTGTTGGATCATATGTTTTGTCTCCTTTGGTGTTGATACATGGAATGTATGAGGTGTTGGCCCGGGGGTGCAGCAGTCGTGCCAAAGGACGACCACATTTGTCAGATGAATTATAATAAAAATTTTTGACTCTCTCTCTATGGTAGAGAAATTTCTGGTCCAATAGGGTTTTTAGGTTAGTTCGTTTAAGGACAAGGTCAGCCAGAACTGTGGGGGTACGTGTCAGTTTATGTGTATTTTCCAGCTCATGTATCTGTGTTAACAAGTTATCAATCTCTTCAGCTCTTTCCCTCTTGATCCTAGAGCCGTGCTTAATCAGTATTCCACGTAAGACACACTTCAAGGTCTCCCATTGGGTAGGCTGAGAAGTTGGGTCAGAACTATGGACTTGCGTAAAGGAGTCAATTGAATCTCTCAACTCCGTTAGGCAGAGATTGTCTTTGAGTAAATTGTTGTTTAACCTCCAGGTCCATGAGCGCTGGGGGAGGGAGGGTACCTGAAGGGAAAGGTAGACTGGGGCATGGTCGGACCAAAAGATTTCCCCTATCTCTGTAATGGGATGCCAAGCCAACGCTCCGTGGCTTACCAGAAAAAGGTCTATCCTGCTGTATGAGTTGTGTGGTGGGGAATAATATGTGTAGTCCTTACCTTGGGGGTTAAGGATTCTCCATACATCAATCAGTCGGAGGGCGTGAAAAGTCCGCTTTAGGGCACTAAGTTCCCTAGTGCGGACACTGCTGCGTCCAGAGGAGGAGTCCATGGCTGGGTCTAGAGTAAAATTGAAGTCACCGCCGACCACCAATGTCCCCTCTGCAAAATCAGATAGCTGCGTCAGAAGGGCCCTACAGGTAGAAATCTGATTAGTGTTAGGTAGGTACCAGTTTGCGATTGTAAACATCGAATTTGCGACCTTCAGTTTAAGAAATATATAGCGACCCTGCTCGTCTATACAGGAGTCGACTATGGTGTGCACTAAGTGTTTATGAAGTGCTATCGATACTCCTTTAGATCTGGCCTCTGGGTTAACACTGTGAAACCATACTGGATAAAATCTCTCTCGTAGTATGGGTACATGATCCTTCTTAAAATGCGTCTCCTGTAATAGAAGAATCTGAACCTTTTTTTTGTGCATAGAATACAGGACCTGTGAACGCTTTTGAGGAGTATTAAAACCCCGTATGTTAATAGAGCAAAAATTGAGGGTGGTCATGTTGGTCCAGGGGCTTGAAAGCGTGAAGGGATCCGGGAAAGATAGGGGAAGGGAGACAGAGAGAAGTGGGCAAAGATAAAAAAGGGGAAGGAGAGAACGGGGAGAGAGAAGGAGGAGAGGAAGAGAAAGAGAAAAAGAAGACAGAGAGAAGAGGAGAAAAAAAAAAAAAAAAAAAGGGGGGGGAAAGGGAGGGTTACTTCAGGAATATAAGAGAAAAAGGGAAGATGTAGAAGATTCGAGAAAGCACAATACCAAACAAAGGACTAGTTATACAAATAACCTATCTATGAAATTTTACTCTTAGAGTGAGCAAAGGTTAACCGTGAACAATTGGGGGCCAGTGTGTTCTACACCTGCCTGCAGCGTGTAGAGCCCCAAGGGAACGTGAACTTTCAACGGAGGCATGCTCCCCGCCGGACCGGCCCCCGGCCCAACTCAGTTATATATGTGAACTTTAATGTACCCAACCCATCGATCCTAAAACACTATAAACTCTATATAGATATGAAATCAAAATTATCAATCCCATCTTTAGGAATAATGGTGCGTGACAACGCCTGCACAGACCAAAGTGCCCTAAATGGCAAAACCATCGTTCTCTCCCCACATTTCAGTGGATCCCATTTGAGGCAGTCCAGGGACTCTCAGTCTCCACTTGGTGATGGTGCTCCAGTCTTTACTCCACTCCGCCGCGGGCCCCGGTCTCTCTTACGGACCCGCTGCGACCGAGGAGCCTGTGCCTCCACCCCTGGAACCCCGTGGACGTATGGCCATTCGGAAGCATTTATATGCACCACGGGTATCCCAAGGGCCACACAGAAATCCGGGATATCTCTTGGAGACTAACACATGTGAGGAACCGCCATGCCGGACTTGCAATTTAAAGGGGAAACCCCATGAGTAGAGGATGTTTCTCTGTCTCAGGGCATCTAATACGGGCCTTAGAACCCTGCGCTTTTGTAATGTGTGCCGAGATAGGTCCTGCAGCAAATGAATCGGCGTATTCTTGAATAAAATGGGATCCTTCTGCCGTGCCTTTCTCAGGATTTCATCTTTTATCTTGTATTTATGGACTTTGCATATTATGTCTCGTGGACTAGAACCTTCAACTGGTTTAGGGCCCAGAGATCTGTGTGCCCTGTCTAATTCCAAACGGGAGTCCCGTGGAAGGCCCAATATAGAATTAAAAAGGTGCCGCAGTGACTCATCTATATCTTGGGGGGCGAGGGTTTCTGGGATGCCCCTTACCCTAATGTTATTTCGCCTTCCTCTGTTTTCCAACTCATCAAGCAGATCTGTTAAATGTTCTATCTGTTGGGCTTGTGTAGATAATGCTGTTGCCTGTGCCTTCAGTTGCAGTGAGATAGATGTAGTGCAGGATTCAGACGCCGTCACCCGTTCTGACAGTTGTTGCACCTCCCCCCTGATTGAAGCCGATTCTGCTCTGTAAGAGGCTTCTAGTCTGGAGATGTAGTTTTCCATTTCCTCTCTAGTGGGGATGGTCCTTATTCTGGCTTTAAGGTCATCCCACACACAGTCCTCTTGCATTCCTTCCTGTATACTCCCATCCCCCTGACCAGACTGTGATGGTCTGAACACAGCAGGGACTGAGCCTTTTTCTGGGGAGGAGGGTGTCTCCACTGTCAGGGCACTGCTTTGTATGGGTGACAGTGACCTATGGACTGAGGGGGATCCCATCTCTGATTGTGTGTAGTGCTGTTTACTTTGAGACATTGAGGGATGATCAGGAGCAGGTGTAGCAGTCCCAGCGTTAGCTTCCACACAGTGCTTAGCAGTGTTCAGGCAGCTAGGGAGTTCACATACAGCAGAGTGTGAGAGTGGAATGTCAGTGGGGCTGGGGATTTGAATGTCCCGCCTGTTCACAGGGATCTCCACGGGGGTTGCATTGTTCAGAAATCCCTGCTGCAGCTGCGAGGTAACCTGATGCCTCTCACCCTCTGCCTGATTTTCTGTACCACCAACCTCTGTGTCTGCGATGCCTGTCATCCCTGTGCTGTGATGAGGAGCACGCTCTCCACATGTGCCTGCCGCCATTTCAGGTAAGGAGGGGGCCCCCTGATGTTGCTGTCTCGTGCGTGCTCCAGCCTCCCGGTTCACTCCACTCTGCTCCTGGGAGCCTCCGTCTCCCAGCGATGTCCCCTGGGCACGTTCTGTGTGGAAACCAAAGTGCAGGGAAGGCCCTGCAGATTCTTCAGCGGCCGCCATGTTAAGCTCCATCTGTGGCAGGCCCTGTCCGGAAGAGCTTCTCAGGAACCTGGTAATACTTTCTGAGGGAGGCACCGGTGAGTCCACCATTATCCCCCCGCCGGTCCCCTTCTTTTTGGCCGGCATTTGTGGCTGCAATGCTGGGTGGGTATGCAGAATGGAGCCTAAAGCCAGTCCAAGCGTGGGAGAGAGATCACACAGCGTCCTCACTCCTCCATTGCCAGGCCACGCCCCCCCTTACATGTATTTTTTTACTGTACAATTTGCTGACTTATCCTCTAATGTAATGATTTACTTAACTTTCAATAAAACGAGTTTAAAAAAAAAAAAAAAAAGCAGCTCAAATGTTTAGGTTTTGAAATCCAAGAAACGTTATAAAATTAGCTGCTTGTTGAGTGACAGCAGCTGAGGATAAGTTAATATCTGGGGGGTATTCATAGTTATCCCCTCCCCCTGTTAGAATTAGCATAAGTATTATACAATCGACATAGCAGGACCTGTGGTGAGGTCATACCCATGTGACCAGAAGAGGCGGGGCCTCAGCCAACAAAGCTGGATACCAGGTCACATGGGTATGACCTCACACAGGTCCTGCAACAAAGTGAGTCGTTTGTATAATACTTATGCCAATTCTAACAGGGGGAGGGGATAACTATGAATACCCCCCAGATATTATCTGATCCTAAGTGCACCACACAGGAACGGATTTTAACAATTTAGTGGATGTAATCCTAACAAACTTACGCAGTGGGGAGATTAACCCCTTCACCCCCAGGCGATTTTCCGTTTTTGGGGAGGAGGGGGGGGGTTCGCTCCCTTTCTTCCGAGAGCTGTAACTTTTTTATTTATATTATATCTTGCCAAATCAAGGGCTTATTTTTTGCGTTTTAAGTTCTACTTTTAAATAAAATCATAAGTTTTACCATACAGTGTACTGGGAAACTAAAAAAAAAATTCCAAATCCAAATAAAAGTTTTTGGGATAGTTCACATTGTTCACTACATGGTAAAACTGATGTGTCGGTGTGATGCCTCAGGTCGGTACAAGTTTGTAGATACCAGACATGTATAGGTTTACTGTTATATAAGTGGTTAAAAAAAAAACCCTGAAATTTCTCCCAAAAAATAAAAATAAATAAAAAAGGCACACTTTGCACCATTTTTCGTAATCTGTAGCGTTCTCATTATTCGGGATCTATGGCTCAGCGATGGCTTATTTTTGTGGTCTTGAAATAAGGTTATTAACGGTACCGGGTTGATCGCCTGTTATTGTATTTTGCGCAAAATTTGCAGCAACCAAAAAAACCGTAATTTTGGAGTTTGGAAATTTTTTGCTGCAATACCGTTTACTGATCAGGTTAATATATTCTATATTTTCATAGATCGGGCATTTCTGAATGTGGCGATACCAAATGTGTATATTTTTTTATTTTTCTAACCCTTTAATTTTCAATGGGGCAAATGGGGGATGATTTGAATTTTTCGGTTTAAATTTTTTAAAACTTTTTTTTTCTTCATTTTACTAGTACACCTAGGGGACTATAACGATCAGCTGTCTGATCGCTCATTCTTTCTTGTAGTTCAGAGAAGCACAAAAGCCGCTCTCGTCTCCCTGGAGGAAGGTCTTGACCTGCGTTTTTTGAGCCAGGAGGCATTGGTAGAAGATTGAGAGCGTTGAGACCTGCCCTTTAAGGGAACTGAGAGCCAACCTGCAGAAAGTCGAGAATTCTGGGGATGGCCAGAGGCAGAGGCTGGACATTAGTTTCCCTGCACCATGAAAGGAAGATTTTCCATGTACGGTGGTAAATGCGGGACGAAGCAGGCTTTCGGGCGCTGATCATGGTGGAGATAACCGCGGGGGAGAATCCTGCTCTTGTTAATACCCAGGTCTCAATGGCCATGCAGTCAGCTTCAGGGCTCTGGAGTTCTAATGGGAAATGGGCCCTTGTGTCAGCAAGTCTGGGATGTCTGGAAGGCGCCACAGTAAATCTACGAGCATTTGTACTAATTCGGCGTACCAGGCGCGCCTGGGCCAGTCCGGTGCTATCAGTATCACCGGGACTCCCTCTGCCTTGATTTTCCTGATTACCCATGGCAGCAGAAGTAGGGGTGGAAATATGTAAGGCAGACGGAAATGGAGCCAGGAGCAGACTAGAGCATCCGCGCCGATGGACTGCGGATCGCGTGACCTGGCTATGAACGCGGGTAACTTTGCGTTCAACCTTGAGGCCATTAGATCCACGTCTGGTGTACCCCAGTGAGTGCAGATGTGTAGGAACACTTCTGGGTGGAGAGACCGCTCCCCGGCGGCCAGGCCTTGGCGACTTAGAAAGTCTGCTGCCCAGTTCTCTACTCCCGGTATGTGTACCGCTGATATCACTGACCCTGTCGATTCGGCCCAGCTGAGGATCCTGTGGGCCTCAAGATAAGCTGCCTTGCTGCAGGTGTACCCCTTGGCGATTGATGTAGGCTACAGCTGTCGCATTGTCCGATTGGACTCGAATCTGATGACCCGCTAGCAGAGGGCAGAATGCCCTGAGCGTGAGGAAGATCGCGCAGATTTCCAGGATGTTTATGGGTAGGGAGGACTCCTGGGGCGTCCAACGTCCTTGAGCTTTGTGGTGCCGGTACACTGCTCCCCAGCATAGGAGGCTGGCGTCCGTGGTCAGAACCAGCCAGTTCCATGGGAGAAAAGATCTCTCCTTCGATAGGGATGAGGACCGAAGCCACCAGCGGAGTGCGTACCTGACTGAAAGTGTCAGGTGAAGATGTCTGTCCGGGGAGAAGGAAGGGGCTCTTGTCCCAGGCCGCTAGAAGGGCTAGCTGCAGTGGGCAGAGGTGCAGTTGAGCAAAGGGTACTGCTTCCATAGCCGCCACCATCCTGCAGAGCACCTTCATGCTGAATCGATTGGAGCGAGACGGAGGACTAGAAGGCAGCGTACCGCTCGTTGAAGAGCGATCGCCTTGTCCAGGGGGGAGATAGATCAAGCCCCGACGGGTGTCCAGGGACATGCCCAGGAAGGTGAAGGATCGTGATGGGATCGGGAATGATTTGTCTATATTCACTAGCCACCCTAAGCGGGATAGGGTGTCCACAGTGATCTGTACACTGGTTGAGCAGTCGCGGAAGGAGAGGCCTTGATGAGGAAGTCGTCCAAGAAAGGGAGAACGACTACTCCCCTGGCGTGAAGGACGCTCATGGCGGCCGCCATGACTTTGGTGAAGACCCTTGGTGCGGTGGCAAGGCCGAAGGGTAGAGCTACGAATTGAAAGTGGGAGTCCTGAACTGCGAAGCGGAGGAACTTTTGGTGATCTGGGGCGATTGGTATGTGCAGGTACGCGTCCTTGATGTCTAAGGCGAGGAATTCCCCTTCAACCATGGATGCAATAATGGACCTTAGGGACTCCATTCTGAATCTCCGTACATGCACGTTTGTTCAGGTGTTTGAGGTCTAGGATGGGTCGAACTGACCCATCCTTTTTGGGGACCACAAAGAGGTTGGAATAAAAACCCCTGAACTTCACGTCGTCCGGGACAGGTATTATCACTCCTGCTGTTTGGAGCGAGTGGATTGCTGAGAAAAAAGCTTCACGTCGTTTTCGAGTCTTTGGGGGGTTTGAGAGAAAGAAACGACTCGGGGGTCGGGTCCTGCTAACCGGAAGACACAAGGTCTCGCACCCATTTGTCGTCTGAGGCGGATCGGCCCAGCCCTTAGGGGCAGGCGATGCAAAAGGGTACCGGGACTCCATGAGTTTTCGGTTACCGAAGCGCCTGTCAGGCTTCTCCCATTGCTTTGTGAGGATATCCTGAAACTCTGAGTTAGCAGCGAAAACCTTTTGGGGTTTCCTTGCCCTCTTAAAGGAGACCACATGGTCAGTGGTAGTGGATGGGGGATCCTCCACATGCAGTGATTGGTTGACTGCTGCTATAAGGGAGTCTTTTGCAGTTTGATGATCTGGGGAGGATGAAACCAAGGAATCCTCTTGGTACAAACAGCATTCTCCCTCCTCCAGCTCTTCAGAAGCCGTGGAGCGTGTGGGAGAGCCTGCCCTGTGTGCTCCCGAGGGAGAGTCATGGGGGCCATGAGAGTGCTGGAGACACCCGGCCGTGTGCTCTTTTCCTGATCCCTGCAACCGGTGAAGCATGTGCCCGGATTACCTCAGAAGGATCCTCCATAGGGGTATCCTCAGGCTGCGTTCCGTCCAGGGACCCAGAAGGGTGTGGAGAACGACACTGTATAGCCAGAACCAGGTTCTGTGACCGTTTTTCCATGGATTGGGACAGAAACTGTGCCCATTCCAGTGGGCTGGGAGCCCTAGGCTCTGGGCCGACGGTTGCGGCGGTGGCGGGGGGGGGTCTCGGGGGGCTATAGGGGCACAGGAACCACAGAGAGAAGAGGTGTGTTTACGTGGTAGCTCAGCGTGGCAGGCAGTGCAGGCTGAATAGTAGACTATGTGAGCCTTAGCGCTCTTAGTGCCCTTAGAATTCTGCATGTTCCTAATAGGAGTATGCCAGGAGGGGGAGCAATGGTCAGCAGAGCTACAAGTGAAACAAGTACCTCACCAGAATCAGCCGATGGCCCTGTGTCCTCAGGAAGGAGTAAGCTCTGATTTGAGATGTTACCTCTGTGTGGAGATCTTCGCACGCTTTCCGGGGAGGGGGGCTTGGCGCTAAAAGAGCGCCAAGAATAAGTCAGTGTACCCCCTTCTGTCGGTAGCAAAAAACGGCGGGAAGGGAGCTTGTGTGACATCTCCCTCCAGTCAGCACACAGCTTGTCACCGAAGGATAACCTCTGCCGGCTTTCTGCAATCAGAGCACGCAGCTGGAGCAAATAAACAGAGCAAATAAACAGTGCGAGTTCCTGAGCTCTGGGCCACCTATTCGTCGCCATCGCGTCTAACGGGGAATTTCAGATCAGTGTGCATGACCCCAGAGTTTCGGTCATGCGCACTACTTCAGTTTGAAGCAATGACACGCACACCCGGCTTCATAGTGCGCATGACCCAAACTCCTGAGTCGAAAACCCTAGTCCGACACGATGGCAGCGGAGAGATGAGAGGTTATCCTGTGACGCTGCACATTCATTTGATAACATGTTAGTACGCCCCTGTGGGCGTGCTAATGCAGCCGACTGGCCAGCGAATTAATGCCCAGGGGGCTAGTGCCCTCGCTCATTAGCATAAGGTAAAAGATCTTTAGAAATACTTTTTCTAAAGATCTCTTTATCTATGCTAGTGTATACAGGGACGGTTAGGCAGAGATTAGCATTATGCACCTAGAACTGCTTGTGGTTCTGGGTGCATATTGGACCTCACAGGTTCCTTTTAAGATTATTTAGGCAACCAACTAAACAGGTAGTACCAAAAACAAACAAAAAAACCCATATGAGGATTATAGAGATTTATATACTTTTTTTTTTGAAGGCAAAAAAAAAGTCATATCTAGAGATATCAGCAGCAGTTCTGGATTTGGAGGTTATGCTTCCAGAGCTCTCAGATGGCACAAGTTAGTGTTATGTGTGAAGGGTTACAAACCAAATTTAAATGAATAATTGGAGTAATAAAGTAGAAGAGCCAAAAAGAAAAAAACTCCGAAAAAGTTTTTTTACTAAATATTCGATATTAAAATAGTAATTATAAAAAGCTATTCCGCTTCTCAATTGTTCACTCAGTACAGACCAGTCATGTGGAGTGCAGAAAAGGGTAGAGACTAAGTGAAATGAGAGATGGTATCTTACTTAAATTTAACCCCTTAACGACAGCGGGCAGTAAAATTACGTCCTAGTGGTCACAACGTTACTGCCTGCGGTCTCCCGGCAGCAGCATGCAGCGATCAGCGCACATCTCAGCTGATTTTCACAGCTGAGACGTGTGCCTGCCAGGCACGAGCAGAATCATTATCTGCTCGTGCCATTTAACCCCTGTAATGGCGCTGTCAATATGTGACAGCGCCATTATAAACGCGATCGCGGTAAAGTTTTACTTACTGCCCGATACCGGAAGTCACGTGACATGATCACGTGACTTCCGGTGGTTGTCATGGTAGCACAGGGTCATGTGATGACTCCTGTGCTAGACATGAACCACTTTCACTTTGTCCGGAGGCCAGGGAAGCAGGAAGTGCACATACACAGCTGTAAACAGCAGATAACTGTGATCAGCAGATAGATAATAGCGATCGGATTGCTGATCGCTATAGCCCCCTAGGGGGACTAGTATAAAAAAAAAAAAAAAAAGTTTTAAAAAATTAAAACAAAAAAAAAACCTAAAAAAGTTCAAATCACCCCCCTTTCGCCCCATTGAAAATTAAAAAGGGTTAAAAAAATAAATACACACACATTTGGTATCGCCGTGTTCAGAAATGCCTGATCAAAATATAAAATCAATTAATCTGATCAGTAAACGGCGTAGCAGCAAAAAAAAATTCCAAACACCAAAATGACGTTTTTTTGTCGCCACAACTTTTGCGCAAAATGTAATAACAGGTGATCAAAATGTAGCATCTGCGCAAAAATGGTACAGTTAAAAACGTCAGCTCGAGACGCAAAAAATAAGTAGAGTCACTGAGCCATGGATCCCGAAAAATGAGAACACTACGGGTCACGGAATATGGCATAAAATGTGCGCCATTTTCAGACAAACTTCCGAATTTTTTTTTAACCCCTTATATAAAAGTAAACCTTTACATGTTTGGTGTCTACAAACTCACACTGACCTGAGGCATCACACAGACATCAGTTTTACCATACAGTGAACACAGTGAATAAAATATCTCAAAAACAATAGTGCTATTGCACTTTTTTTGCAATTTTTCTGTATTTGGAATTTTTTTTTGCAGTTTTCCAGTACACTATATGGTAAAACTTATGGTTTCATTTAAAAGTACACCTCGTTCCTCAAAAAATGAGCCCTCACAAGACCATATTGACTGAAAAATAAAGTTACGTCTCTCAGAAAAAGAATGGCGAAAAAAAAAATGGAAAGCGAAAAATCAGCCGGTTGTGAAGGAGTTAATAGATCAACTATAGTAGCTGATGTTTTGGGGTAGTCATACTAATTGTTATTGGTGGGGGGGGGGGAACGGGACGACTGTTATCCCTCCCTATTGCCTACCTACCAGCGGAGGTGCACCATAAAGTTTTGGGTACCCCCCGCTCCTCGTCGTCTCACCCTGTTCTATCCCTACATCCCGCCAATTGCCAGGAAATCACCCACCACCAAAGAAGGGAATTTTGTTTACTTACCGTAAATTCCTTTTCTTCTAGCTCCTATTGGGAGACCCAGACAATTGGGTGTATAGCTTCTGCCTCCGGAGGCCACACAAAGTATTACACTCAAAAGTGTAACCCCTCTCCTCTGCTATACACCCTCCCGTGCATCACGGGCTCCTCAGTTTGGTGCAAAAGCAGGAAGGAGGAAACTTATAAATTGGTCTAAGGTAAATTCAATCCGAAGGATGTTCGGAGAACTGAAACCATGAACCAAAAGAACAATTGAACATGAACAACATGTGTACACAAAAGAACAACAGCCCGAAGGGAACAGGGGCGGGTGCTGGGTCTCCCAATAGGAGCTAGAAGAAAAGGAATTTACGGTAAGTAAAACAAAATTCCCTTCTTTGTCGCTCCATTGGGAGACCCAGACAATTGGGATGTCCAAAAGCAATCCCTGGGTGGGTAAAAGAATACCTCGATAAAAAGAGCCGAAAAACGGCCCCCTCTTACAGGTGGGCAACTGCCGCCTGAAGGAGTCGCCTACCTAGGCTGGCCTCTGCCGAATCATCGGCATGCACCTGATAGTGTTTCGTGAGAGTGTGCAGACTCGTCCAGGTAGCCGCCTGACACCTGCCGAGCCTTGGCCTGGTGTCGCAATGCCCAGGACACCGGCGGCTCTGGTAGAATGGGCCTTCAGCCCTGCAGGAATCGGAAGCCCAAAAGAACGGTAGGCTTCAAGAATCAATTTCCTTGATTCACCGAGCCAAGGTTGACTTGAAAACCTGAAATCCCTTACTCTGGTCCGCGATAAGGACAAGAGCGCATCAGACCGGCGCAGGGGCGTCGTGCGAGAAATGTAGAGCCGGAGTGCTCTCACCAGATCTAATAAATGCAAATCCTTTTCACATTGGTGAACTGGATGCGGACCCAAAGAGGGTAAGACGAAACGGGGATACCTTAGGGAGAAAGTCCGGGACCGGACGTAAAACCACCTTATCCTGGTGAAAACACCAGGAAGGGGGCTTTGCATGACAGCGCTGCCAGCTGAGATACTCTTCTGAGTGATGTGACTGCCACTAGGAAGGCCACCCTTTGCAAGGCAAATGGCCAGGGAGTAAAACCCTGATCAGAGCACCAGGATAAGAAGATCCTCCAAGTCCTGTGATAGATCTTGGCGGACGTTGGTTTCCTGGCCTGTCTCATGGTGGCAATGACATCTGGAGATATCCCTGATGACGCTAGGAGCCACCACACAGTGAGGATTAGAGCCGTAGAATTCAGAAGGAAATATGGCCCTTAAGGCAGCAAGTCTGGTCGGTCTGGGAGAGTCCACAGTTGACCCACCGTGAGGTGCCACAGATCCGGGTACCACGATCACCTCGGCCAGTCTGGAGCAACGAGGATGGCGCGGCGACAGTCTGACCTGATCTTGCGTAATACTCTGGGCAGTAGTGCCAGAGGAGGAAATACATAAGGCAGTCGAAACTGCGACCAGTCGTGAACTAGCGCGTCTGCCGCCAGAGCTCTGTGATCCTTGGACCGAGCCATGAATGCCGGGACTTTGTTGTAGTGCTGAGACGCCAATAGATCGACGTCCGGCGTTCCCCAACGGCAACAGATCTCTAGAAACACGTGCGGGTGAAGACCATTCCCCTGCGTCCATGCCCTGGCGACTGAGAAAATCTGCTTCCCAGTTTTCTACGCCCGGGATGTGAACTGCGGAGATGTTTGAGGCTGTGGCTTCCGCCCACAGCCGAATCCGCCGAACTGCTCGGAAAGCTTGATGACTGCGTGTGCCGCCCTGGTGGTTGATGTACGCAACTGCCTTGGCGTTGTCCGACTGAATTCGGAACTGCCTGCCGTCCAGCTACCGCTGGAACACCCTTAGGGCTAGATCCACTGCCCTTATCTCCAGAACATTGAACCGAGGGGAGGACTCTGTCGGAGTCCAGGTTCCCTGAGCCGAGTGGTGGAAGAAGACCGTTCCCCACCCTGACAGACTCGCGTCCGTCGTGACCCCAGCCCCGGCTGGGGGCCGGAAGGATTTTTCCTTCGCCCAGGAAGTGGAAAGAAGACACCACTGAAGAGAGGTTTTGCTGCAAGGGAAAGAGACGTTCTTGTCTAGGGACGTCGACCTCCTGTCCCATTTGCGGTGTCCGATAGAATCGGACGCAGACGAAACTGCGCAAGGGAACTGCGTCCCTTGCTGCCACCATCTTCCTGGGACAGTGCATGAGGCGCCTCAAGGGGTGACTGGGCCCGAAGGAGAGATTGCACCCCTGTCTGTAGTGAACGCTGACTATGCAGCGGAAGCTTCACTATCGCTGAGAGAGTATAATACTCCCTCCCGAGATAAGTCAGTGATTGGGTCGGTGTCAGTTTTGACCTTGGAATTTTGATGATCCACCGAACCCCTGGAGAGTCTCCAGAGCAATGGTCAGGTTGTGTTGACATGCCACCCAGGAGGGTGTCTTGACTAGAGGATCGTCTAGGTAAGTGATCACCGAGTGGCCCTGTAGGACCGCCACCACTGCTGCCATGACCTTGGTGAAGACCCGTGGGGCTGTCGCCAGGCCGAATGGCAGTGCCACGAACTGAAAGTGTACGTCCCTGATGGCGAAACGCAGAAGGCGTTGCAGCTCGGGTGCGATCGGCACATGGAGATAAGCATCCTTGATGTCAATTGATGCTAGGAAGTCTTGTGACATCGAGGCTTCAGAGTGTTCACCGCCTGAAAAAGTGCATCGGCTCACTCGGGGGGCGGAGATGTTCTGAAGAAACGAGTCTGAGGACGAGAGCAGAGCTGTATCCTGTAACCGTGAGACAGAATGTCTCTCACCCATCGGTCTTGGACTGGGGCAAGGACGAGACTGTCTAGTAACTTCATCCAATTGCTCGCCAAACAAACGGTCGCCAGAAAATGGCAAACCGGTTAAGAACTTCTCGGAAGCAGAGCCTGCCTTCCCGTCACGTAGCCACATGGCCCTGCAGAGTGCCACTGAATTGGTTGATGCTACCGCCGTACGGCTCGCAGAGTCCAGGAACGGCGTTCATGGCGTAGAACGAAAAAACCTACGCCTGAGAAGTGAAGGACACAACCTGCGTGGCAGATGTATGTGCAACCGCAATAATCTCAGCCAGAGAAGCTGAGATAGCTTGGAGTGCCCTCACTGCTGCGAAGGCTGGAGCAAAAGATGCGACTATGGCTTCATAGATGGATTTCATCATAAGCGTTATTTGCCTGTCAGTGGCATTCGTGAGAGATGGACATCTGCCCCTAATACTACGGATCTAGCCGCCAGCCTAGAGACTGGAGGATCCACCCTGTGACACTGAGCCCAACCCTTAAGCCCGTCAGGGGGGAAAAGGGTAACGCGTGTCAATAAGGCGCTTAGTAAGCGCTTGTCCGTCAAGTTCTGTGCTACTGGACGGCCCCTCTGGAGTTAGAGTGATCGAAAACACGCACTCCTGATGAAGTCGGGGAAGGTTCCCAGCGGCCCGCTTAGCCTATCATAGGCCGCGGTCCGTGACGGAGTTCTGGGATCTGGGTGTTATCCCAGGATGTTGTACCGACCCAGAGGGACCCGGGAGCGATGAACTCACAGCTCCCTGGCCCTGTGTTATCGGTCTGGACTGCAAGGCTTCCAGTATCTTAGCAGACCCCCTGTCCATAGACAGAGTCCTGTGATGTGAAAGCTATTCAGAGATTTGCTGATTCCATCATGCAAACTCTGTCGCTGTCATCTGTGCAGTGCCTGTAATATAGCCGCACAAGAGGTACCGGTTGTAAAATAAGCCAGTGCCTTGGCACCCTTACTCTTTAAGAGCAGACAACAGCATGTCGTCCGCAGAGTAATCTGTGAGGGTATACAGCCAAAAGCAAATAATGCTGCCGAACAGTGAGATCATATACCATATAAATAAACTTATATATATCTATACACTGCGGCACCAAGGGGGGGAGAGCACCTGAAAAACTGGTGCCCCCCAGTGCTCAGTGAGGGGGAAGGAGGATACCAACGTATGCTCCAGCCCTCCCTGCCGACGTCCAGTCGTCCGTCCCGTCGTTACCCCTGACTGGCAGGCCCGAGAACGAGAGTATATGGCACTAGGCCGTAAGAGCCGGGGACTAAATTTAAAAACGCGGCCGGCAAACATGGCGCGGTCGGCGCGGTAGTCCCAGTCTCACAAACCAGTCAGCAACCGCTGCGGCGTTTGTAACACAGATGCTGCATGCACTGTCCCTCAGGGGACACAGAGTACCTTATGATGCAGGGCTCTGTCCCTGTAGTCACAAAAGTGCGGGAATCTGGTGGCCTATAGTGAACAGTGAGGGGGGGCGGAGGACAGCGAGGTGCGCTCCAGCCCTCACTGTCTGCATCATACCGACCGTCCCGCCTTTCTCCCTGACTGGCAGGCTCAGGGGCGGGAGTTTAACACACTAGGCCGCAAAAGCCGGGGACTAAAGTAAAAACCGCGGCCGGCAAACAGGCACGGTCGGCGCGGTAGTCCCAGACAAAAAATCCACACCGCAGTCGCAGCTGCGTCTGAGGCCAAGGTGCTTCATGCACCGTCCCAACGGGGACACAGAGTACCTGTAGATGCAGGGCCATGTCCCTGACGATACTCCGTCTCCTATCCGGCAGATTCCCCCAGGGGCTGCGGATGTGGCTTGTGGCCACCAGATTCCCTGCCCCGGGTCTCCCTCAGCTGCAGCCAGAAGTTGCTGAAAACATGGCTGACGGCGTTCTCTGAGGAGGAGGGAGGCGTGGGCGTAGTCACAAAAAGTGCGGGAATCTGGTGCCCCAGCGTGAGTAGTGAGGGGGGCGGAGGACAGCTCAGTGTACTCCAGCCCTCACTGTCGGCGTCATACCGACCGTCCCGCCCTTTTCCCTGACTGGCAGGCCTGGGGGCGGGAGAATCCCATACTAGGCCGCAAAAGCCGGGGACTAAAGTTAAAACCGCGGCCGGCCGGCAGTGCACGGTCGGCGCGGTAGTCCCGGACCCATATCCACGCCGCAGTCGCTGCAGCGTCTGGGCCCAAGGTGCTTTATGCGCCGTCCCAACGGGGACACAGAGTACCTGTGGATGCAGGGCCATGTCCCTGACGATACTCCGTCTCCTGTCCGGCAGATTCCCCCAGGGGCTGCGGAGGGAGACCGGTCCCAGAGTCTGGATGACCGGATAGGATCCCACTTCTCCCAGAGCCCCTAAGGGATGGGGAAGGAAAACAGCATGTGGCTCCAGCCTTTGTACCCGCAATGGGTACCTCAACCTTAACAGCACCGCCGACTCAGAGTGGGGTGAGAAGGGAGCATGCCGGGGGCCCTGTTATGGGCCCTCTTTTCTTCCATCCGATATAGTCAGCAGCTGCTGCTGACTGAAACGTGGAGCTTGCGTGAATGTGTGCCTCCTTCCACACAAAGCATAAAACTGAGGAGCCCGTGATGCACGGGAGGGTGTATAGCAGAGGGGAGGGGTTACACTTTTTAAAGTGTAATACTTTGTGTGGCCTCCGGAGGCAGAAGCTATACACCCAATTGTCTGGGTCTCCCAATGGAGCGACAAAGAAAGAAGGTTAAATAGTGCCAAATGTCTCAGGTCAATATTATCAATTTACTAAGGTTTCCATAAATATAGCAACCATAATCCAGCTGAACAGACCATTCAGCCTGCACAGCCGTGAAAAAAGCAAGGTTAATATATGTAATCAAACCAAGCTAGGCCTAGACAAAAATAATATCACAACCCAGCAGGGATGACTTCTATGCTTGCTGGGACCATCCAGCGAAGCATCGCGACGCGTTTCCCCCTTATTCATTTAATTAGGGGTTCATCAGGGGAAGTGCAATGGTTTCAGGTCCAAGGAAAGGCCAACAGCTAATATCTTCTGATAGGGAAGTCTGAAGTGGATTTGCAAGTTCTAATCTTTAGGAATACCTCAAAATGGACCAATTCTCATTTTGTCCAAGACAAATAGATGGAACAATTGAACGTTATTACATTTTTTCACATTACACAGCTAGCATGTGGAAGAAAGTGCCGTGGTCAGATGAGAACAAGGTAGAACTTTTCTGAGTTAAATGCAAAGCTTGTTGGTGGATTCCTAACACTGCACAGCACCCTGAAAACATCATTCCCACCATCAAACATGGTGGTGGAGCATGATGTTGTGGGAATATTTTTCTTTTCAGCAGTGAAAGGAAGCTGGTCAGTTCATAGGAAGATGGATGAAGATAAATACAGGGTAATCCTGGAGGAAAACCTCTTTGAAGATTCAAAAGACTTGAAACTGGTTCATAGGTTCACCTTCCAGCAGGACAACAACCCTAAATATACTGCCAGAGCTACAATGGAATGGTTTACATCAAAGTCCAGACCTAAATCCCATTGAGAATCTGTTGCAAGACTTGAAAAAAAAGAGAATTTTGTTTACTTACCGTAAATTCTTTTTCTTATAGTTCCGACATGGGAGACCCAGACCATGGGTGTATAGCTTCTGCCTCCGGAGGACACACAAAGTACTACACTAAAAGTGTAGCTCCTCCCTCCGAGCATATACACCCCCCGGATGACAAATCCAATCAGTTTAGTGCAAAAGCTGAAGGAGGACATCCACCCATAAGTAGAGATAGAGTAAAACCTGGAACAACCGGAACCTCTGTCTACAACAACAGCCGGTGAAAAACACACGGAACAAGAACTGCCAACAGGCAACAGGGAGGGTGCTGGGTCTCCCATGTCAGAACTATAAGAAAAAGAATTTACGGTAAGTAAACAAAATTCTCTTTTTCTTCATCGTTCCTTATGGGAGACCCAGACCATGGGACGTCTCAAAGCAGTCCATGGGTGGGAAATAAACAGAAACTGAGAAGTAGGCAAAACCCAACTTCACAAATGGGCGACAGCCGCCTGAAGGATGCGTCTGCCCAAGCTCGCATCTGCCGAAGCATGAGCATGCACTTGGTAGTGCTTCGAAAAGGTGTGCAGACTAGACCAAGTGGCAGCCTAACAGACTTGCTGAGCCGTAGCCTGGTGCCTGAAAGCCCAGGAGGCACCGACAGCTCTGGTCGAGTGCGCCTTAATCCCTGGCGGTGGAGGCACCTGAGAACATTGGTAGGCATCGGATATGGCCCACCTAATCCAACGAGCTAGGGTCGGTTTAGAAGCCGAGAGACCCTTGCGCTGACCCGTGGTTAGCACAAAAAGAGAGGTGCACCGCCTAAGAGCGGCGGTGCATGACACATAGATCCGGAGCGTCTGCACCAAATCCAAGGTATGCAACGCTTTCTCAAAGCGATGTACAGGGGCCGGACAAAGGGAAGGCAATGAAATGTCCTGGTTAAGGTGGAAGGGAGACACCACCTTAGGGAGAAAGTCCGGAGTCGGACGGAGAACCACCTTGTCTTGGTGAAAAACCAAAAAGGGTGACTCCGAAGAAAGCGCAGCCAAATCAGAGACTCTCCTGAGAGAAGTTATGGCCACCAGAAAGACCACTTTCTGTGAAAGTCGAAACAAAGAAACCTCCCTAAGAGGCTCAAAGGGGGGTTTCTGTAAGGCCGTGAGGACCAGATTAAGGTCCCAGGGATCCAAAGGCCGCCGGTAAGGAGGAATGATGTGAGATGCGCCCTGCATGAAGGTGCGCACCTGAGCCAGTCGGGCGATACGCCGCTGGAATAATACTGACAGAGCCGACACCTGTCCCTTGAGGGAATTGAGGGATAGTCCTAGCTGCAGACCGGACTGTAGAAAGGACAGGATGGTCGGCAAAGAAAAACGGCCAAGGAGCATGGCCGGAAGAGCGACACCAGGACAGGAAAATCCTCCAAGTCCTGTGGTAAATCCTGGCCGAGGAAGACTTCCGAGCCTGAGTCATAGTGGAGATGACCTCGGAAGGAATGCCTGAAGCCGTCAGGATCCAGGACTCAAGAGCCACGCCGTCAATCTGAGAGCCGCAGAATTCTGGCGGAAAAACGGACCTTGAGAGAGAAGGTCTGGGCGGTCCGGGAGATGCCACGGCATTTCTACGGACAGACGGAGCAGGTCTGGGTACCAAGCTCGCCTGGGCCAGTCTGGAGCAATGATTATGACCCGACGGCCCTCCATTCTGATCTTGCGCAGGACCCTGGGCAAGAGAGCTAGAGGGGGAAACACGTAGGCCAGACGGAACTGGGACCAATCTTGAACCAGCGCGTCCGCTGCCAAGGCCTGAGGATCGTGGGAGCGAGCCACGTAAACCGGGACCTTGTTGTTGTGCCGGGATGCCATTAGATCCACTTCCGGAGTGCCCCACTTGCGGCAGATTGACCGGAACACTGCCGGATGCAGGGCCCACTCGCCGCTGTCCACGGTTTGACGCCTGAGATAATCTGCCTCCCAGTTTTCTACGCCTGGGATGTGGACTGCGGATATGGTGGACTTGGAGTCCTCCGTCCATTGAAGGATGCGTTGAACCTCCAACATTGCCAGGCGGCTGCGAGTCCCGCCCTGGTGATCGATGTAGGCAACTGCTGTCGCGTTGTCCGACTGGACTCTAATGTGCTTGCCCGCCAACAGGTGGTGAAAGGCTACGAGAGCTAGGAGTACAGCCCTGATTTCCAGCACATTGATCGAGAGGGCTGATTCGGACGGAGTCCAAGTGCCCTGTGCTCGGTGGTGGAGAAATACTGCTCCCCAGCCGGAGAGACTGGCGTCCGTGGTGAGGATCACCCAGGACGGGGTCAGGAAGGAGCGTCCCTGAGACAGAGAGAGGGGCCGAAGCCACCACTGAAGAGAGCTCCTGGTCTGTGGCGACAGAGCCACTAGCCTGTGCAAAGAAGAGGTCCGCTTGTCCCAAAGGCGAAGAATGTCCAGCTGCAGAGGACGCAGATGGAACTGGGCAAAGGGAACCGCTTCCATTGACGCCACCATCTGACCCAGCACCTGCATGAGGTGCCTGATGGAATGACGGCGGGGCTTCAACAGAGAACGCACCGCCAGAAGAAGGGACTGCTGTTTGACTAAGGGCAGCTTCACAAGTGCCGGCAGAGTCTCGAATTGCATCCCTAGGTATGTAAGTTTCTGGGTCGGGGTCAGAGTGGACTTGGGCAGATTGACAAGCCACCCGAAATGAACAAGCGTGGCGAGAGTGAGCGAGACACTCCGCTGACAGTCTGCACTGAATGAAGCCTTGACTAGAAGGTTGTCCAGGTAAGGGATCACTGCCAACCCCTGGAGGTGCAGAACCGCAACCACTGCTGCCATGACCTTGGTGAATACACGAGGGGCCGTGGCTAACCCGAAGGGGAGAGCCACGAATTGGAAATGTTCCTCTCCGATTGCAAAACGTAGCCAACGCTGGTGAGAAACTGCAATTGGCACATGCAGATAGGCATCTCTGATGTCGATGGATGCTAGAAAATCTCCCTGGGTCATTGAGGCAATGACCGATCGCAGAGATTCCATGCGAAAGTGCCGCACCTGAACATGCTTGTTGAGAAGCTTGAGATCCAGGATGGGTCGGAAGGAACCGTCCTTCTTGGGGACTAGGAAGAGGTTTGAGTAGAAACCTCTGAACTGTTCCCGGGCGGGCACCGGAACAATTACTCCGTTGGCCTGCAAGGATGCCACGGCCTGTGAGAAGGCGGCGGCTTTGGAGCAGGGGGGAGTGGACAGAAAAAAATCTGTTTGGCGGGCTGGAAGAAAATTCTATCTTGTAGCCGTGGGAGGAGATGATATCCCGCACCCACTGATCGGAGACGTGTTGAAACCACACGTCGCCAAAGTGGGAGAGCCTGCCACCGACCAAGGACGTTGCTGGCGCAGCCAGATAGTCAAGAGGAGGCTGCCTTAGTGGCAGCGGCTCCTCCGTTCTTCTGAGGACGCGGCTTCGCGCGCCAGCTGGGTTTTCGATCCTTGGCTGAGTTAGTGGACGAAGCTGAGGGCTTAGAGGATGACCAGTTAGAGGAACGAAAGGAACGAAACCTCGACTGGTTCCTGCCCTGGACAGGTTTCCTGGTTTTAGTTTGTGGCAAGGAAGTACTCTTCCCGCCAGTAGCTTCCTTAATAATTTCATCCAGTTGTTCACCAAACAGCCGGGACCCAGCAAAGGGGAGCCCAGCAAGGTACTTCTTGGAAGAAGTGTCTGCTTTCCATTCTCGAAGCCACAAGATCCTGCGGATCGCGAGTGAATTAGCGGAAGCCACCGCCGTGCGGTGAGAAGCCTCCAGAATGGCAGACATGGCATAGGATGAAAAGGCCGAAGCCTGGGAAGTTAAGGCAACCATTTCGGGTATAGAGACCCTGGCGAGGGAATGTATCTCCGCCAGAGAAGCAGAGACTGCTTTAAGAGCCCACACTGCTGCAAAGGACGGGGAGAACGAAGCCCCTGCCGCCTCATATACAGATTTGGCCAGAAGGTCAACCTGGCGGTCAGTGGGATCCTTAAGTGAGGTGCCATCGGCCACAGATACAACTGTCCGGGCTGAGATTCTAGACACCGGAGGATCCACCTTTGGTGACTGAGCCCACTCATTGACCACTTCTGGTGGAAAGGGAAAGCGGTCATCAGAACTACGCTTTGGGAAGCGTTTGTCAGGACAGGCCCTGGGCTTGGTCACAGTGGCCTGAAAACTGGAGTGGTTAAAAAAAAAACCATACTCCTTGCTCTCTTAGGTGAGGTAAACTGGTGTTTTTCTACCAGAGGCTTGTTCCTCTGACACTGGTGGATTGAGGTTCAGTACGGAGTTAATGGACGCAATCAAGTCACTAACATCCGCATCACCCTCGGATAGATCAATGGGGTACATAGAGGTAGCGTCCGAGCCCACAGTAAAGGCATCCTCCTCGCCCTGCAATTCAGCTCGTGAATCCGAGCCGTGGGACGAGGAGGGAGAAGAGTCCCTGCGTCTCCGTTTAGGAGGACGGGGTCCGGGAACAGATAAAAAATCCTCTGTGAGCTCTGCAGAGCGAGTCGGAACAGCAGAAGCACCCTGAGAAGGGGGCTGATGCATGGTCAGCAGAGTCCGGGACAACTGTCCCATGGAGTCGGCAAAGGACTGGGAGATAGCGTTAGAAAACGATGCTACCCAAGCCGGGGGTTCAGCCACCGGGGCTGGAGCAGCCGGAGAGACCCCTGGGGAGGCTCCAGGCTGAGGCACCACCATGTTAGAGCAGGCATCACAATGTGGATATGTGCTCGGTTCAGGCAGTATGAGCTTACATGCAGTGCATATAGAGAAAAGCCTTGCAGCCTTGCTCCTAGTGAGAGACATGCTGCTGAGGTGGAGGCTCTGCAGTAAAGAACACACTCCTTCAGAATGACCCCCAGAGAGTGTATAATAAAGTCCACAACCAGAGGTTAGGGCTTACCAGACCGCTTTTTGTGTGCCCTCCGGATTCCACAGCTCGGACCCCCAGACAGATGCAGAAGCTGCAGCAGCCAGCGCCGATCAGTGTGTGAACGCTGATAAAATGGCGCCGGAGTGAGGAGGGGGGGCGGGACCTAGCCCAAGAGCGGGAACCGGAGGGCCAAGGAGAAATACAGGGGAGGGAAACATCTCCTCAGAGAGGAGTGTCCTCCCCTCTGCTGAACGGCCGGTGGGCGGCGCCGCACTGTTCCCCTGCATGACTGACATGCAGGGGCACTGAAAACGAAACTAGGCCGCAACTGAAGCCGGGGCCTAGATTTTTCCATGCAGCCGACGAGCAGGCACCCTCGGCGCGGTTCTCAGGAAAAAAAACAGAGAACCGGCCGGAAATCACAGCAAGTGAACAAAAACACACTCTCCCCACAATACATGTACAAGGGACCCCTGAATAACGTCTCAATACTTAGCTTATGAGACGCAGGGCCAGGTCCCTGGGGAGTGAGCACTCCGTCCGGCAGGAACCTGAAAGGGCTGCGGATGGAGACCGGTCTCCTGCAAAGCAGTGAGAACCGTGATGGCTCCCACTTCAAACCAGAGCCCCAAGGGATGGCGAAGGAGCGCGGCATGTGAATGATCCAGCCCTGAAATCAACCTTAACAGCACCGCCGACACAGTGGGGTGAGAAGGGACATGCCGGGAGTCCAGATTGGACCCGCTTTTCTTCCAAATCTTTGAAATCAAAAATCAAAATTCAGAGAATGCATGTGTGTGTGTGACCTCCTGAACACAAAGCATTGAACTGGTTGGATTTGTCATCCGGGGGGGTGTATATGCTCGGAGGGAGGAGCTACACTTTTAGCGTAGTACTTTGTGTGTCCTCCGGAGGCAGAAGCTATACACCCATGGTCTGGGTCTCCCATAAGGAACGATGAAGAAAAGAGAATTTTGTTACTGACCGTAAATTCTTTTTCTTATAATTCCTTTGGGAGACCCAGACCATGGGACGTTCCAAAGCTGTCCCTGGGTGGGAATAAACAGAAAAAACTAAGTAGGCGGAGCCTAACTTCACAAGTGGGCGACAGCCGCCTGAAGAATGCGTCTGCCCAAGCTCGCATCTGCCGAAGCATGAGCATGCACTTGGTAGTGCTTCGAAAAGGTATGCAGGCTAGTCCAAGTAGCAGCCTGACAGACTTGTTGAGCCGTAGCCTGGTGCCTAAAAGCCCAAGAGGCACCGACAGCTCTGGTCGAGTGTGCTTTGATCCCCGGCGGGAGAGGCACCTGAGTACTCTGGTAGGCGTCCGAAATGGTCGATCTAATCCAACGGGCCAAGGTCGGCTTAGAAGCAGAGAGACCCTTGCGCCGCCCTGTGGTTAGCACAAAAAGAGAGGTGCACCGCTTAAGTGCAGCGGTGCGAGACACATAGATCCGAAGAGCATGCACCAGATCTAGAGTATGCAGCGCTTTCTCAAAGCGATGAACAGGGGCCGGACAGAAGGAAGGCAAGGAAATATCCTGGTTAAGGTGGAAGGGAGAGACCACCTTAGGAAGAAAGTCCGGGGGTCGGACGGAGAACTACCTTGTCTTGGTGAAAAACCAAAAAAGGTGACTCCGAGGAGAGCGCAGCCAAATCAGAGACTCTCCTGAGAGAAGTTATGGCAACTAGAAAGGCCACCTTTTGAGAAAGACGATACAAAGAAACCTCCCTAAGGGGCTCGAAAGGGGGTTTCTGCAATACCGTGAGGACCAAGTTAAGGTCCCAGGGATCCAAGGGCCGCCGATAAGGCGGAATGATGTGAGACGCACCTTGCATGAAGGTGCGGACCTGAGCCAGCCGGGCGAGACGCCGCTGGAACAGCACTGATAGAGCTGAGACTTGTCCCTTGAGAGAGTTGAGGGACAGTCCTAGCTGCAGACCGGACTGTAAAAAAGACAGAAGGGTCGGCAACGAGAATGGCCAAGGAGAATGGCCGGAAGAGCGACACCAGGACAGGAAAATTTTCCAAGTCCTGTGATAGATCTTGACGGAGGAAGACTTACGGGCCCGAGTCATAGTGGAGATGACTTCAGGAGGAATACCAGAAGCCGTCAAAATCCAGGACTCAAGAGCCACGCCGTCAATTTGAGTGCCGCAGAATTCGCGCGGAAAAACGGACCTTGCGAGAGCAGGTCTGGACAGTCCGGAAGATGCCACGGCATCTCCACGGACAGTTGGAGCAGGTCCGGATACCAAGCTCGCCTGGGCCAGTCCGGTGCAATGAGGATGACTCGACGGCCCTCCATTCTGATCTTGCGTAGGACTCTGGGCAAGAGAGCTAGAGGGGGAAACACGTAGGACAGACGAAACTGGGACCAGTCTTGAACCAGAGCATCCGCGGCGAAGGCCTGAGGATCGTGGGAGCGAGCCACGTAAACCGGAACCTTGTTGTTGTGACGGGATGCCATTAGGTCCACGTCCGGAGTGCCCCACTTGCGGCAGATTGACTGAAACACTGCCGGGTGCAGAGACCACTCGCCACCGTCCACAGATTGACGGCTGAGATAATCTGCCTCCCAGTTTTCTACGCCAGGGATGTGGACTGCGGATATGGTGGACTTTGAGTCCTCCGCCCATTGAAGAATGCGTTGGACCTCCAACATTGCCAGGCGGCTGCGTGTCCCGCCTTGGTGATTGATGTAGGCAACCGCTGTCGCGTTGTCTGACTGGACTCGAATATGCCTGCCCGCCAACAGGTGGTGAAAGGCTAGGAGAGCTAGAAGCACAGCTCTGGTTTTCAGCACATTGATTGAAAGGGCTGAATCGGACGGAGTCCAAGTGCCCTGTGCTCTGTGGTGGAGATGTACCGCTCCCCAGCCGGATAGGCTGGCATCCGTGGTGAGAATCACCCAGGACGGAGTCAGGAAGGAGTGCCCTTGGGACAGGGAGAGGGGTCGAAGCCACCACTGAAGAGAGCTCCTGGTCCGTGGCGACAGAGCCACTAACCTCTGTAAGGAGGAAGGCCGCTTGTCCCAACAGCGGAGAATGTCCAGCTGCAGAGGACGCAGATGGAACTGGGCAAAGGGAACCACGTCCATGGAGGCCACCATTTGACCCAGCACCTGCATCAGACGCCTGAGGGTATAACGGCGGGGCCTCAGGAGAGAGCGCACCGCCAACCGGAGTGACAGCTGTTTGTCTAAGGGCAACTTCACATGTGCCGGCAAAGTCTCGAACTGCATCCCTAGGTACGTGAGACTCTGGGTCGGAGTCAGAGTGGATTTGGGAAGATTGACAATCCACCCGAATTGGGCTAGGGTGGCGAGAGTGAGCGAAACACTCCGCTGACAGTCTGCGCTGGATGTACCCTTGACCAGAAGGTCGTCCAGATAAGGAAGCACTGCTAACCCCTGGGAGGTGCAGGACCGCAATCACTGCCGCCATGACCTTGGTGAATACCCGAGGGGCCGTGGCTAACCCGAAGGGGAGAGCCACGAATTGGAAATGATCCTCTCCTATCGCAAAACGTAACCAACGCTGATGTGACACTGCGATTGGCACATGTAGATAGGCATCTCTGATGTCGATGGACGCCAGGAAATCCCCTTGGGTCATAGAGGCAATGACTGATCGCAGAGACTCCATGCGAAAATGCCGCACCCGGACATGCTTGTTGAGAAGCTTGAGATCCAGGATGGGCCGGAAGGTACCGTCCTTTTTTGGAACTAGGAAGAGATTTGAGTAAAAACCTCTGAACCGTTCCTGAGCGGGAACTGGGACAATCACTCCGTTTGCCTGCAAGGACGCCACGGCCTGCGAGAAGGCGGCGGCCTTGGAGCAGGGGGGAGTTGAGAGAAAAAAATCTGTTTGGAGGGCTGGAAGAGAATTCTATCCTGTAGCCGTGAGATATGATGTCTCTCACCCACTGATCGGAGACTTGCTTTAACCAAGCGTCGCCAAAGTGGGAGAGCCTGCCACCGACTAAGGCCGTGGCTGGAGCGGGCCGAGAGTCATGAGGAAGCTGCCTTAGTGGCAGAACCTCCTGCGGTCTTCTGCGGACGCGCTTTTGGGCGCCAGTTGGATTTCTGATCCTTGGCTGAGTTAGCGGACGAGGCGGAAGGCTTAGAGGATGACCAGTTGGAGGAACGAAAGAAACGCATGGAAGTACTCTTCCCGCCAGTAGCTTCTTTAATGATTTCATCCAGCTGTTCACCAAACAGCCGTGAACCAGCAAAAGGGAGCCCAGCAAGAAACTTCTTGGAAGAAGCATCTGCCTTCCACTCTCGAAGCCACAAAATCCTGCGGATAACAAGAGAATTAGCTGAAGCCACCGCAGTGCGGTGAGCAGCCTCTAGCATGGCAGACATGGCATAGGATGAAAAAGCTGAAGCCTGAGCAGTTAAGGTAACCATCTCAGGCATAGATTCCTTGGTGAGGGAATGCATCTCCTCTAGAGAAGCAGAGATGGCTTTGAGAGCCCACACTGCTGCAAAAGTCGGGGAAAACGCGGCCCCCGCAGCTTCATACACAGATTTGGCCAGAAGGTCAATCTGACGGTCAGTGGAATCCTTAAGTGAGGTGCCGTCAGCCACCGACACAACGGTCCGGGCTGATAGCCTAGACACCGGAGGGTCTACCTTTGGGGAGTGAGACCACCTCAGGTGGAAATGGAAACCGGTCATCAGAACCACGCTTTGGAAAGCGTTTGTCAGGGCAGGCCCTGGGTTTGGTCACAGCGGTCTGAAAACTAGAGTGGTTAAAGAACACACTCTTCACTCTCTTAGGCGAGGTAAACTGATGTTTTTCTGCCGAAGAGAGTTGCTCCTCTGACACTGGCGGATTGAGATCCAGCACAGAATTAATAGAAGCAATCAAATCACTAAGATCTGAGTCACCCTCAGAAATCGATGGGATACATAGCCTCCGAGCCCCCAGTGAGGGCATCCTCCTCATCTTGAGAGTCAGCTCTTGAGACAGAGCCATGGGATGGGGAGGGGGAGGAAACCCTGCGCCTTCTCTCAGAAGGACGGGGTCTGGGATCAGATGATGAATCCTCCGTGAGCTCCGATGGACGGAGGTCAGAGGATAGGAGTCCTCTGTCAAGAGTATTAGAGGCACCCTGTGAGGGGGGCTGATGCATATTCATCAAAGTCCTGGACAAAAGCCCCATGGACTCCGCAAATGACTGGGATATGGACCTAGAAAAGGACTCTACCCAGGCCGGGGGTTCAATCACAGGTGCAGCAGCAGCCTGAGAGACCACTGGGGGTGAGACTCCAGGCTGTGGCACCACCAAGTTAGAGCAACCATCACAGTGTGGATAAATGCTCGGCTCAGGCAGCAGGAGCTTACATGCAGTGCATGCAGAATAAAGCTTTGGAGCCTTGCTCCTTGTGTGAGACATGCTGCTGGAGTGGGGGCTTTGCAGAGAACGACCCCCAGGGAGAATATACAGAGGTCCACAACCGGAGACCGGCTGTGGCTTACCAGACCGCTGAGCGCGGTGTTGTGTGCCCTCCAGATCCCGAAGCCCGGTCCCCCAGTCGCAGCACCTCAGCAGAGATGCAGAATGCAGGATGTCCCAGAGCAGAGAGAACTCTGCCTGAGAAGAGGGCGTTCCTATAAAAGAGCGGGAACTGGAGGGCTATAGAGACCTGCAGGAAAGGAGGGACGCCCCAGCAGTGGGGAGTGTCCCTCCCCTGTGTAGAACGGCCGCCGGGAGGAGCCGAACCTGTCCCTCTGCATGAGTGACATGCGAGGGCAGGAAAATGAAACTAGGCCTCCGGCGAAGCCGGGGCCTAAATTTAAGCGGCGAGGCCGACAAGCAGACACCATCGGCGCGGTTCTCAGGCAAAAGCTAGAGAACCCGCCGGAAAAGTTGAAACAATCACATACAGCATACTCTCCCCTTACAATAAAGAACCGGGACCCCCAACATAAACGTCTCAGGTATTTAGCTGCTGAGACGCAGGGCCATGTCCCTGGGGATGAGTGCTCCGGTCCAACAGAATCCTTAAGGGGCTGTGGATGGAGACCGGACTCCTGCCAGGCATGGAGACCGTGCTGGCTCCCACTTCAAGCCAGAGCCCAGAAGGGATGGTGAAGGAGCGCGGCATGTAAGGCTGCAGCCTTGTAAAATCAACCTTAACAACACCGCCGACACAGTGGGGTGAGAAGGGACATGCCGGGAGTCCAGACATGGACCCGCTTTTCTTCAAACTCTTTCCAAAAGTCAAACAAATCAGATGAGAATGCATGTGTGGATGTATGCCTCCTGACACAAAGCAATAAACTGGCTAGGACTGGCTACCAGGGGGTGTATAAGCTCAGAGGGAGGAGCTACACTTTTAAGTGTAGTACTTTGTGTGTCCTCCGGAGGCAGAAGCTAAACACCCATGGTCTGGGTCTCCCAAAGGAACGATAAAGAAAATCACTGTTCACAGACTTATCTCCATCCAATCTCATTGAGCTACAGCTTTCTTGCAAGGAAGAATAGACAAAAATTTCAGCATCCAGATGTAAAAGTTGGTACACATACCCCAAGAGACCTGCAGCAGAAATTGCATGTACCCTACTATTAACTCAAGGGGGATGAATATAAATTTTATATTTACAAAATATTTGGAAAACAATATAAATTTATTTTACATTTCACACATACTTGCTACTTTGTGTTGGCATATCACAAAATGCATATAAAAGTTTGTGAGTGTAACGTGAAAAAGTTCTCGGGGTATGAATACATTTTCAAGGCACTGTAAATTGGGGCAATGATCTAAGCCGCAATTATTCAACCTCTGAAAATACATTTATCTCTTTTGTATATGCAGAATAAAAATTAAGCTCAGACTTACTTCAGAGGGTCCTCCTGATCACTGTCCAGACTGTCTGCCTCGCTATCAAGGTCCCCCATCCAGGTCTGATCCACCGTTACTGCCTCATGTTCACTATCACTGCAACTGTCCTCATCTGAATAAAGTTATAGAACAGTAATGTGTCACCATGGAAAAAGGGAAATACAACACATGGCTAACACTTTGGATGTAGATTCAACAACATCTGGAGAATGTAATAAAATCTATTAGACATATTACACACTATTAAGCATTACAAACTATATGTTACTAAAAGGGCTTTTCCCACAAAGTTATTTTAAAGTTTTAATCAATCGATCTTAAGTTCCACAATTTGATGTGTTAAAAAAAAAAAAAAGAAGGGAATTTTGTTTACTTACCGTAAATTCCTTTTCTTCTAGCTCCAATTGGGAGACCCAGACAATTGGGTGTATAGCTATTGCCTCTGGAGGCCACACAAAGTATTACACTTAAAAGTGTAAGGCCCCTCCCCTTCTGGCTATACACCCCCAGTGGGATCACTGGCTCACCAGTTTTAGTGCCAAAGCAAGAAGGAGGAAAGCCAATAACTGGTTTAAAGACCAATTCAATCCGAGGAAACATCGGAGAACTGAACCATACCACATGAACAACATGTGTACCCGAAAAAACAGAAAAACCCCGAGAAAACAGGGCGGGTGCTGGGTCTCCCAATTGGAGCTAGAAGAAAAGGAATTTACGGTAAGTAAACAAAATTCCCTTCTTCTTTGTCGCTCCATTGGGAGACCCAGACAATTGGGATGTCCAAAAGCAATCCCTGGGTGGGTAAAAGAATACCTCATGATAGGGCCGTCAAACGGCCCTCTCCTACAGGTGGCCAACCGCCGCCTGAATGACTTATCTACCTAGGCTGGCGGCTGCCGAAGCGTAGGTATGCATCTGATAATGCTTGGTAAAAGTAAGTAGACTCGACCAGGTGGGTGCCTGACACACCTGCTGAGCCGCAGCCTGGTGCCGTAATGCCCAGGATGCACCCACGGCTCTGGTAGAATGGGCCTTCGGCCTTGAGAGAACCAGAAGCCGAGTAGAACTGTAGGTTTCAAGAATTGGTTCCTCGAGCCCCCGAGCAAGGGTGGATCTGGAAGTTTGCGACTGTTTACGCCGACCAGCGACAAGGACAAAGAGTGCATCCGGGTGGCGCAGGAGCGCCATGCGGGAAGTAGAACCTGAGTGCTCTCACCAGAACCAACAGATGCAAATCTTTCTGAAATTGATGGACTGGACGAGGACACAAAGAAGGTGAGGTGATATCCTGATTGATATGAAAATGGGATACCACCTTAGGGAGAAATTCCGGAACCGGACGCAGAACTACCCTGTCCTGGTGAAGGACCAGGAAGGGAGTTTGTATGAGAGCGTTGCTAGCTCGGAAACTCTCCTAAGAGACGAGACCGTTACTAGAAGGCCACTTCCCGTGAAAAACGGGAAGGGAGACATCCTTCAAAGGCTCGAAAGGCGGCATCTGGAGAGCAATTAGAACCTTGTTCAGATCTCAGGGCTCTAACGGCCGCTTGTACGGAGTGCTGAGAAGACAAACTCCCCGTAGGAACGTGCGTACCTGAGGAAGTCGTCGTTTCTGAAAAAATACAGATAGCGCTGAGACTTGTCCCTAAAGGGAACTGAGCGACAACCCATTTCCCTACCTAGATTGCAGGAAGGAAGGAAACATAGACGATGCAACCGACCAGGGAGAAACACCCTGCGCCGAGCACCGAGATAAGAACATCTTCCACGTCCTGTGGTCAATCTTGGCGGACGTTGGTATGCTAGCCTGTCTCATGGTGGCAACCACGTCCTGAGGTAATCCTGACGACACTAGGTTCCAGGACTCAATGCCACACCATCCGGTTGAGGGCCGTAGAATTCAAATGGAAGAATGGCCCTTGAGACAGCCAGTCTGATTGGTCTGGTAGTGCCCCCGGTTAGCCTACCGTGAGGCACCACAGAACCGAGTACCACAACATCCTCGGCCAATTTGTAGCGACGAGGATGGCGCGGCCGCAGTCGGTTTTGATCTAGCGCAGTACTCTGGGCAACAATGCCAGAGGTGGCACCTAAGGTAGCTGGAACTGCGACCAATGCTGAACTAAGGCGTTTGCCGCCAGAGCTCGATGATTGTGAAACCGTGCCATGAAGCTGGCACATTGTTGTTGTGCCGTGACGCCATTAGATCGACGTCCGGCCTCTGTCAGCGGCGCCAGATCTCCTGAAACCCGTCCGGGTGAGGAGACCATACTCTTTCGGCCACACCTCAGCGACTTAGGAAGTCAGCTTCCTAGTTTCCACACTTGGGATGTGAATTGTGGATATGGTGGATGCCGTGTCTTCCACCCACATCAGAACCTGCCGGACTTCCTGGAAGGCTTGCCGGTTGCGCGTTCTTCCTTGGTGGTTGATGTATGCCACCGCTGTGGAGCTGTCCGACTGAAGTCGGATATGCTTGCTTTCCAGCCGCTGTTGGAAGGATTGTAGGGCAAGATACACTGCTCTGTGTTCAAGAACATTGATCTGAAGAGTGGACTCTTGCTGAGTCCACGTACCCTGAGCGCTGTAGTGGAGAAAAACTGCTCCCCACCCTGATAGACTCGCGTCTGTCGTAACTATCGCCCAGGACGGGGATAGGAAGGACCTTCTTTTTGACCAAGAGGTGAGAAGAAGCCACCACCGTAGAGATTCCTTGGCCGCCTGAGAAAGAACGACGACTCTGTTGAGGGACGTCGACTCCTCGTCCCATTGGCGGAGAATGTCCCATTGTAGTGGACGCAGTAAAACTGCGCGAAAGGAACTGCCTCCATTGCTACCATCTTACGTAGGAAGTGCATGAGGCGTCTCAATGTGTGCGACTGGTTCTTAAAGAAGAGCTTGCAGCCCGTAGTGAATGCTGTTTGTCTAGCGGCAGCTTCACTATCGCTGAGAGAGTAAGAAACTCTATGCCTAGATATGTTATCGATAGGGTCGGGGTCGGATCTGACTTTAAAAAGTTGATGATCCACCCAAAACTCTAGAGAGTCTCCAGCGCAACGTTCGGGCAGTGTTGGCATGTTTCCTAAGAGAGTGCCTTGACAAGTAGATCGTCTAAATACGGGACCACAGAGTGACCGTGAGAGTGCAGGACTGTGACTACTGCTGCCCTGACCTTGGCGAAGACCAGTTGGACTGTCGCTAGCCGGAAGGTAGAGCTACGAACAGAGGGTGTTCGTCTCCTATAACGAAGCGTAGAAACGCTAGTGCTCTGGATCAATCGGCACGTGTGGATAAGCATCCTTGATGCCTAATGATGCTAGGAAATATCCTTGGGACCTTGAGGCGATGACATGGCGGAGGGATTCCATCCGGAACCGCCTGGTGTCCACGAGCTTGCTGAGCATTTTTAGATCCAGAACGGGACGGAACGGCCCGTTGTTATAGGTACCGCAAAGAATTTGGGGTAAAAACCGTGACCTTGTTCCTGAAGAGGAACGGGGGTCATCACTCTTTCTGCCTATAGAGTGCACCCTGTTTGCAGAAGAGCAGCGGCCCGGCCGGGAGGTGGAGAAATTCTGAAGAATCGAGTTGGAGGACGAGAAGTGAGCTCTATCCTGTACCCGTGAGACAGAATGACTCACACTCAATGGTCATTGACCTATGGCAGCTAAATATCGCCAAGGCGGGAGAGCCTGCTACCGACCGAGGCCGCAAGTCATGAGGAAGCCGCCTTGGAAGCGGGTTTTCAGACTGTCGCTTTTTTGGGACCTGCCCGAGCCTCGAAAAGGCCGAAAACCCCGACTGCCTCTTGCTCTGTTGGGGTTTGTTGTGTCCGGGCTGAGGAAAGGATGAATCCTTACCCCTGGACTGTTTGATGGTTACATCCAACGCTCACCAAACAGTCGGTCAGCAGAAAAAAGCAACTGGTTAGGCAACCTTTTTTGGAAGCAGAATCTGCCTTCCATTCACTTAACGAGCAGACCAGGCTCTGCTTAAAAACACGGAGTAGCGGAGGCTACCGCCGCACGGTTCGCAGAGTCCAGGACAACCTGAATCGCGTAAGAAACAAATGCAGACATTTGAGAGGTTAAGGATGCCACCTGCGGCACAGATGTACGTGTAACCGTGTCAATCTGTGTAAGACAAGCTGAAATAGCTTGGAGTGCCCCAAGGGAGAGAATGCCGGAGCCAACGGTGCGCCGACAGCCTCATAGATGGCTTTCGACCAGAGATCCATCTGTCTGTCAGTGGCATCTTTGAGTTTGCAGTTCCATCTCCCACTGCAACTATGGATCTAGCTACAAGCCTGGAGATTGGAGGATGCCGCTCGGGACATTGGGTCCAGTCCTTGACCAAGTCAGGGGACAGGGATAACGTGTATCCTAAGCCGTTTGGAGAAGCGCATATCTGGATAAGCGTGGTGTTCCTGGACTGCCTCTCTGAAGGCAGAGTGGTCCAGAAAAATACGTGAAGCTGACTCCTCCACTGGAGGAGCTGTGAGAAATAACCCACATTCTATAGATGGACGCTATAAGATTATTTACTATGGCGTCCCAATCAGGTGTATCCAGATTGAGAGCGGTCTCAGGATCAGAATCCTGAGCCGCTACTTCCGCCTCATTACACAGCGAGTCCTTCTGCTAGGACCCTGATGAAACCGAGGCCGCTCATAGTGAGCCCGCTTAGGCTGTCTGGGACTGACGTCCGTGCAGAGCCGTGACTCTGGGATGCGTGTGACATTCCCGGAGCTGTTAGTTATTCACACTGAGGGGGGCCATGGATCAATGATTCAACAGTGCCCATATTGTGAGAGACATGTCCGGACTGCTAGGCTTCTAGTATCATAGCCATAGTCTCAGAAAAACTGTCAGTAAATACTGCAGACACCGTCCTCATCCCCTGGCCATTAGTGCATACAATGGGAGTCTATGTACCTGCCGGCCGTATAGCCGTACATGCTGTACCAGCTGTATAGAAAAACATGTGGTTCTGCACCTTTGTTTTACACAGAGAATATGCTGATAACTCCTCCGCATAATCCAGGAGGGTATATACAACGTGCGACCAAACAGTGCAATGTATATAGAACAAGCATATCTATAAGTGCACTTCTGCACTAGTGGGGTTAGCACCACAGGTGCTGCTTAACGCCTGTTACAGCGATTGTGTGACTATCAGAATGCCATCCACACTTGTCTCTGTATCGTACAGAAACTGACACTAATGGCTGCCGGTGTCCTTGTAGAGAAGGAAGCCGTGGGCGTGCCTGAGAAAGTGCGGGAATCCGGATTCACAGTGCACACAGTGAGAGGGGTGGAGTATGCAAAACATACTCCAGCTCTCAGCTCTGCTCTATGCAGCATCACGCCCCTACCCTGACTGTCAGGGCTGTGGGCGGTAACGAAGGGAGACTAGGCCCAGAAGCCGGGGACTCGAGTTAACAGCGCGGCCGCCGTAAAAGCGCGGGCCGCGCTGAAGTCCCCGGCGCACCACAAGTGCCAGCCGCGCCGCAGTTCCAGCGGCCGGCGCGACCGATTCATAGAAGTGGCCAGCGTCCCGCCCCTCTCCTGACTGGCAGGTCTGGGGGCGGGAACGAACGGAAGCAGGCCGCAAAAGCCGGGGACTCTAGTTATCAGCGCGGCCGCCGTAAAAGCGCGAGCCGCGCTGAAGTCCCCGGCGCGCCACAAGTGCCAGCCGCGCCGCTGCCAGCGGCCGGCGTGACCGATTCCTGGAAGTGGCCAGCGTCCCGCCCCTCTCCTGACTGGCAGGTCTGGGGGCGGGAACGAACGGAAGCAGGCCGCAAAAGCCGGGGACTCTAGTTATCAGCGCGGCCGCCGTAAAAGCGCAGGCCGCGCTGAAGTCCCCGGCGCACTACAAGTGCCAGCCGCGCCGCAGTCCCAGCGGCCGGCGCGACCAATTCCGATAAGTGAGCCTGCTTCAGCAAAGCTGAATGAGGCCATGGCACAGGCGCCACAGCGCTGATGTCCCCCGGCGCACTACAACACCCAGCATGCTGCGGTGTGAGCGCCAAATGCACGGGGACACAGAGTACCTTGAGGAAGCAGGGCCATGTCCCTGATGTACTCCGCTCCATCCAGCATCTTCTCCAGGGGCTGTAGATGGAGCACGGTCTCAGTGCCTGGAGACCGGTAAATCCCACTTCACCCAGAGCCCTGTAAAAAGGGATGGGGAAGGAATCAGCATGTGGGCTCCTGCCGCCGTACCCGCAATGGGTACCTCAACCTTACAAACACCTCCGACATACAGTGGGGTGAGAAGGGAGCATGCTGGGGACACTATATGTGTCCTCTTTTCTTCCATCCGACATAGTCAGCAGCTGCTGCTGACTAAAAAGTGGAGCTATGCGTGGATGTGTTGCCTCCTTCGCACAAAGCACAAAACTGGTGAGCCAGTGATCCCACTGGGGGTGTATAGCCAGAAGGGGAGGGGCCTTACACTTTTAAGTGTAATACTTTGTGTGGCCTCCAGAGGCAATAGCTATACACCCAATTGTCTGGGTCTCCCAATGGAGCGACAAAGAAAAAAAAAGTAAAATAAAAGACATTAAAGCACAGGATCACAGCTGATTCTTTTTGTGAGGTAAAACATTTCCCAGCCTGTTGTTAAGTCTTTTACCTCAAAGAAACTTCTTTGCGATCCCGTGCGGTAATATCCGTATACTACTTTACTTCCTCCCCTGACCAGGAGCTGTTGTATGATCAGACCATTGAGTCAGACACATCCATTACACAGACAGCAGGGAAATTATATATATTTTATTATTATTATTTTTTTTTTTTTTTTTAAATAAACATCCAATTGAGGAAATTATTATTCCAATATCTACTGAATAAAACAATGTTTGTGAGAAAACCCTTTTAAAGTGAACCTGTCAGGTGCAATATGCACCCAGAACCATGAGCGATTCTGAGTGCATATTAGTAATCCCTGCCTAGCAGTACCTGTACAAGAGCATAATATTAATAATAATAAATAAATAATAATAATTATAAATAAAAAATACAATTTCTATAGCACCAACATATTCCGCAGCACTTTACAGTTCAGGAGGATCATATACAACCAAAAAAAAAACCAGTTCTAGAAAATACAATAATTAGAGTATGGAAAAAAGGCAACCCTGCTCGTGAGAGCTTACAATCTACGATGAGATGGGGGGGGGGGGGGAACAAGGTGCAAGTGCTTATTTACAATGACAATCCAGCCATGTCAAGGAAATGGGGGATAGATAAAGGATGCCTTAACCAGTCAGCCAAAACCTTGAGATGCATTTGGGTGCCATGGAGTTTGACGTGGAGTTATATTCCAAGACGTAGTTCCTCAACAATGTGAATTCAATTCGGCTAGGGAGTGTGATAGGACTGAGTAAGTTGTGATTCGTCCTAGCTTCTTGGGGTAGAGTGTTCCAGAGGATTGGTGCAGCTCAGGAGAAGTTTTGTATCCGGGAGTGGGAGGTTCGGATTAGTGTGGATGTTCGTTGAACGTCATTTGCAGAATGTAGAGAACGGGTAGGGTGATAGAGAGGAGGCCGGAGATATAGGGGTTTGCTGCACTGTGGAAAGCTTTGTGGGTGAGAACAAGCAGTTTGAATTGGATCCTGTGATATATGGGCAGCCAGTGCAATGACTGGCACAGAGCAGAGGCATCTGAATAGTGGTTAGCCAGATAGGTGACCCTGGCTGCTGCATTAAGGACGGACTGTAGAGAATAAACAGATCTTTAGAAAAAGTATATGCTAATGAGGCCAGGGACTAGTCCAAAGGTCGCGAGTTCCCTCGGCTAGCCGGCACATATAGCATGTTAACACGCCCTTGTGGGCATACTAACATGCTAATGAATGCACAGCTTTGCCGCCATACCTCACTCTTAATGACAGCCGGCGTAGGATGGATGCGCACTGCGCATGATCCTGAGTACCTGGGACTTCTGATCATGCGCACTTAATTTAAGGCGGGTGTAAGCTTCCCAGCTTCAGTGAGATATAGTGCGCTTGACCGGAAGTCCCATCCTCTGCTGGCCGCCATCATGACTGTGGGATGTGTGGCATCGCTGCGCATTCATTAACATTTTAGTACGCCCACAGGGGGTGTGCTAACGGGGCCGACTAGCCAAGGGAACTCACGCCCTTGCGAACTAGTACCTGGCATCCTTAGCATATAAAACTATATATTAGTATATTTTATTTATGCTAGCGTTTACAGGGACGGTTGGGTAGGGATTACTAATATGCACCCAAAACAGTTTGTGGTTCTGGGTGCATATTGCGCCTGACAGGTTCACTTTAATGGGAATCTGTCAGGTGCAATATGTACCCAGGACCACGAGCACTTCTGGGTGCATATTGCTAATCCCTGCCTAACCGCCCCTGCATACACTAGCATACTTTTTCTAAAGATCTCTTTATGTATTTATAAAGATCTTTTATTGTACGCTAGTGAGCGAGGGGATTAGTCCCCTGGTGTTAGTTCCCCTGGCTAGCCAGCCCCATTAGCATGTTAGCACACCCACAGGGACATACTAACATGCTAATGAATGCGCAGTGTCAGAGGATGATCTCGCTCACCTCTCCGCTGCCATCGTCGTCTGACACTGGATTTCGGCTTAGTGTGCATGACCCCGGAGTTTCCGCCGTTATTCCTGCTCCCCATCTTCCGAGAGCCGTAACTTTTTAATTTTTCCGTCAATCTTGCCATACAAGGGCTTGGTTTTTGCGGGACAAGTTGTACTTTTAAATGAAACCATAAGTTTTACTATATCGTGTACTGGAAAACAGCAAACAAATTCCAAGTGCGGAAAAATTGCAAAAAAGTGATTGCATGATTCTTTTTGAGATATTTTATTCACTATGTTCACTATATGGTAAAACTGATGTGTGGGTGTGACGTCTCAGGTCGGTACGAGTTCGTAGACACCAAACATGTATAGGTTTACTTTTATCAAGGGGTTAAAAAAAAAAAAAAAAAAGTGGCGCCATTTTCCACAACGGGTAGCATTCTTATTTTTTGTGTCTTGAGCTGACGTTTTTAACGGTACCATGTTTGTGCAAATGCTATGTTTTGATCGCCTGTTATTGCATTCTGCGCAAAAAAATTGTGACGACCAAGAAAAAAAAAAAACGTAATTTCGGCATTTGGAAAAATGTTTTGCCGCTATGCAGTTTACCGATCAGATTAATTTTATATTTTGATAGATCGGGCATTTCTGAATGCGGTGATACCAAATGTGAGTATAATTTTTTAACTTTTTAATTTTCAATGGAGCGAAAAGGGGGTTAGTTGAACTTTTAGGTTTTTATTTTTTTTTAAACTTATTTTATTTTTTTTTATTTTACTAGTCCTATAAGGATCGGCAGTCTGATCGATCATTCATATCTCTTAATCAGAGCAGCACCGCTCAGATTGGGAGAAATGCTAATCTCTTGTAACCTGTAGTACTCGGCTGCTTGTAACAGGACCTGAGTGATGTGAGCTACAGGAGTCATCACATCACCCTTTGCTACCATGACAACCATCGGATCCACATGATCACATCACGTGACTTCTGGTGGAGGCTGGCGAGTGTGCGATTACCGCGATCGCCATTAAAATGGCACTGTCACATTTTGACAGCGCCATTTAAGGATTAACAGGTACGGGTTGTTAGAGACTCCACTTGTGCCTGCAAGGCACACATCAGCTGTACAAATCAGCTGACATGTGCGTGGATACCCTGCAGGGACATAATGTTACTGCCTGCGGTCGTTAAGGAGTTAATGCATCAAACTGGCTCCTTTCACATGCCTTACTTAGAATCCGCTAATAGTGAGTCTTTAGAAATATTCTAACTTTAGTACAGAAGCACAGGTATCTCATATACACATATATAATATAGTTACACACAAATGTGAAGAAAATACAGATAATATAATACACACCAAGGATACGACTGGCTTCACTTCTATTGCTTTCTTGGGCCTGCGTGCCAAGATCTCCTCGAGCATATGAGCTTAATTGGTATAACAGAGATTCACTAGTCGGCCCTGGATTTGACTTCTTAATTTGAGCCTGGATAGCGAGGGCATTCCTTCGGGCATGCTCAGCACAGAAGGAAACACTGCAAAGATAAAAAAAAATATTTAAAAAAAAAAATAGATTTTACATAACATTTAGGTAAGAGTCTCTCTAAGCAGGTATTGAATAATTTGATGTATAAAACTGACCCAGTATAATATAGGGATTGCAAACCTTTAGACTATTTTACAGTGGCAATTTTGCATTAACTCTGCTTTATTTTTTGCAAATCATCTGCTCACTGCTCATAACAATGTAAACTCATTTTTTACAATGAAAATTAACTTAAAGGGCACCAACCAGCAGGATTTTCATATATAAAGTAAAGCCAGTGCTATAATGGTGCTAGGATGCTGCATATAAGCATGTTCAGAGATGGGAGATTTTAGAAATATGTGCAAGTAAAGTTCCAAAAATGCACTATTTAAAATGACAGGTGCAACAGGAAGGGAATTTGTGGGTTGGGTCCTCCCCCTGTCGTCGTCATACATGTTAATTCCAGCGCACTATCATTTGGAAGTATTGCATAATAGACTTTCAGTGGACTGCCGTATGCACTATTGCGAGGGCAGCATCGTCTGCTCTCGTTGTGACCACAGGAGCACACAGTCACAACAAAACTGCAGACCGTCCACAAAATCATCGCCACAGACTGCGCCCAGAAGAACGAGCTGATTTTGTGGGGGGACGCAGGTCAGTTGTTTTAGTACATATGATCAGCACTCAGTCCTTGACACGTAGAGATGATAATGTAAATGAGGGGGGAAAAAAAACAAAACAAACACACAAAACAAAATAAAAAAACACAGCACTCACTTTGGATGAAATAAATTTCGTCCTTATAAATTACCATGTCTGGTCTGGATGTTTCATCTCCTTCCGTACTTTCCACAACAGTTTGTAAAGCTCGGGAGGAGCTGAAACGTCCACACCAGACAGATTGTAATTAAAAAGACAAAAAAATAAATAAAATGTAATTTTCAGTAGATGAAGTTGAGGAAAGTGAAGGATCGAAGACACAGATGGGTCAACTCAGAAGATGAAGAGAAGAGCTTCTTCTGGATCAATGGCTTTAGGTATAGACAAAGACTGTACAATATTTAATAAAGTGTTAAACGGGAAAAAAAAATTCCTTGATCCAAAGTTAGTGCTGGAATGTTTTCCGATTTGCAGATCTGTTGTGACTGTGCGCTCCCGCGATCACAAGAGCAGAGTATGCTCTCCAGAACTGATCTTGGAGGAAGAAGGAGAGGACAAGAAACTATTACTATTGGGTACAGACCATGGTAATTCCAATATGGGAGACACTCATATATTTTTTGCCGCCGGTTGCGGTTTTTTCCGCATAGACTTACATTAGTGCCGTATTGTGCTGCATGGCCTTGCGTTGCGTCCGTTTTTTGCCGGATGCGGCATAGTTAGCCCATGCGGTGGCCGGATGGAACGTTGCCTGGCACTTTTTTTGTGCGGCGAAAAAAACCGCATCGTGACGGATCCGGCGCGATTTACAATGCAAGCCTATGGACGCCGGATACAGCGTCCTGCGGCAAAAACCGCATCCGGCCGTCGGATGCAGTTTTTTGAACTGCACATGCTCAGTATCAAGCCGCATCCGTCAAAAAACGGACGGTCCGCATGGAAAAACGTATGCAACGAATGCGTTTTTTCGCCACATCTGTTGCATAGCTTTTTGAGGCGGATTGAGCCGCACTGCAAAAAACGGATGTGTGAAAGCAGCCTAACCTCGTAGCACTTCATCTTTGCGGCTTGAAATGCGCGCACACCTCATCATGCCCCCCCGGCTAGTCAAAATATAACATCAGGAGAATCTCATGCCTCCTGTCCAGTGGGCACAGACTAGCCTGGCTGATGGACTGGTTCCGTGATCCAGTTTTCCCAGCCCTCCTTGTGGGCAGATATGCTGCAGATTGTCACAAATCTCACATTCTCCTGGTTAAAAATAAGACACTCAAATTCACATGCAATTTATCACTGTGGATTTTTACCAAAAATGTTACCCATGAGAGAAAATTCGGATGCAAAACCTGTAAAGATATCTTGTCCCATGTGAACAGACGCTTACAATTTGTCCTTATTAAAGGGAACCTGTCGCCTAGAATATGCGTTCTGACCCATCAGCAGACGCATGTGTGCCCTAATTACACCTCCCTACCCATCCTTGTGTTGTAAAATTGTATAATATGAAAGTAATAAAAAACATTTTATTACCTTCGTATTTCCTATGTAAATTAGAGACATGCTGGCCATATGGGCGGCGCCTTGCCTCTGCATACTTTCCGTGGTATCACGATCCTGTGGGCTTGATACCATGGAGTCAAATGAGCGACGTCCCCGTCGTGCATTCTATCCTGTGCGCGTTTATACTTACCATTGCGGCAGGCTTCTCTTCCGGGTTCTCCTTGTCAGTTTCAGTCTGAAGCCGGCGAGTGAACACCCGTAAAAGAAGCCTGCCACAATGCGCGCAGGATAGAATGAGCGACGCGGACGTCGCTCATGTGACTCCATGGTATCCCGCCCACAGAGGCGTGATACCACGGAAAGTATGCAGACGTCCATAGGGCAAGGCGCCGCCCGTGTGGCCAACGGCTCTCTAATTTACATAGGAAATATGAAGGTAATAAAATGTTTATTACTTTCATATTATACAATTTTACAACACAAGGATGGGTAGGGAGGTGTAATTAGGGCACACATGTGCCTGCTGATAAGTCAGAACACGTATTCTAGGTGACAGGTTCCTTTTAAAGCAATCACAGTTCCTTCACTTTGTGCAGAGTAGAGAGGTGCCAATGTTTCCAGTACTGATCCCACTTACCCGTCCTTTTTGTCGGGCTTAGGGGCGGCACTGCCGCAGCGCCGGCTGTTCTTGCTGGAGACATAGCTGCATTGCTTGTATGGGGCATTCCTGTCTTCAAGGATGTGTTTGATGCAGAACTCGAAGCCTTCCAGGCGAGGCTGAGAGCACGGCCGGTGCGTGTAGCCGCAGGACAAGGCTTCGTAGGTCCGGGGCACCGGGGTCAGCCGGCTTCTGCTGGGCAGGACATGGATCCGAATTCTGTTCATCTGATGAAAGAAGAAAAGGAGGGAAAAAATGAAGCAGAAAATAGAGGTCCGAGCATGTGCGTATGGGGGAGGGGACCGGGGAGGAATCACACCTCTGATGGCTGCACGTGTACAATACTAGCCTCAAGGCTAATCCAGGCATGCTGGCCAGAAACCACAAGCTGCAGGATATGAGGATTAGAGGCAGAAAGTGCAGGAGCCTGAGAGGCTGCTTATAACCTGAGGACGTGTGATTTCCTCATACAGCACAGCCCATATATACCATATATCTCCATAGGCGCAGCACATGACTCAGCTCCCGCCTCTGCCGCCATCTTACCTGCACGGCTGCTCCTCTCACAGTCACTGAGGCAGAAGACGGAGGCTGTGCTCGGATCGCTCGCTGGACGCCCATCCTCCCGCCCGTGATTGGCTGCCGTCACACTAGACGCACCAGGACCGTGCTCTCGTGTTCTCTGATAGGCAATAGCCATTATCGCGAGATTACTGTAACCAATCACAAAGAGGAAGTGCATACGCAGACGCTGATAAGGCGGGACGGCCGCCATGTTTGTTGTGTCAGGAGAATTCCAGGAAGAGAAGCTGAGGAGAATGATGATCACAGGGAGACAGGCCGCGCTGTAGGAAGGGCTATTCAGCGCTAAACTGCGCCATACTTCTGTATTTCTATTTAAGAATGACCAATATTTACCTCAAACGTCCTCAGTTTATGGAGTCTTGAAGGGACGTGTAGTGCTGACTGAGAGGTGCACAGTGCTGGCAGTCCAGCTGTTATTAGTGAGCTGGAACATTGGGTGCTACTCAGGCGCTTTCACACTGAGTTATTACCTCTGTTCACTGGTCCTGTCAGGGCTTCTGTCCAATCCCCCTGCAAAACATGTTTTAGACGCATACACTGGCGGGGCCATTTACTATACTGGTGCAGACGGAGTCAGCGTGTGCTCTGTATTGCCTGGTTTCACGTGTATACACTTACTTGAGGCGAACACCCAGCTGCACTCTACTACATCTGGGTGTCCGCCTGCAGAAAGCATATACACCCGAAAATGGTACAAGACAGAGCACACGCTGACTCCGTCTGCACCATTATAGTAAATGGCCCGTCGGCAAATGCGTCCGAAACCTGTTTTGCGGGGGGTTCGGACGGGAGCTTCGACGGGACCATTGAACGTAGTTAATAACGCAGTGTGAAAGGGCCCTCCCTGTAAAGCCAGCTCTTGAGCCTTTCAAATGTATTCAATAAGTGTTTAATCTTTAAATGACTAAGCTTGGTAAAATCAGCGTAGCCTGATGCCCAGCTATAGCCAGCCTTTACCAGTGCATTGCTGTGGTCAGGATTTTATTTTTCTTGACATCTGAACACTTACATTCTTCCCTCTAGTTAGAGCCATTCGGCATCTGTAAAAGGCTAGGTCCACATTTCCGTTGTTTATGATCAGTCATAATCCGCCGCTCTGGTAAACAACGCAATCCGTTTGGCGGATTCCGTTATTTCCCATAGACTTGTAAGAGCGGTGGATTGTGACTGATGCCCTTGCGTTGTATCCGTTGCCCGAATGATCAGTCGTGGAACGACTGACCGTCGGGCGGCAGGAACGCAGCATGTAACGTATTTTGAACAGCGGAATTCTTTTGATTTCGCTGCGCATGCTCTCTCTTGGCGGCCGATCACTGATCACTCTCAAAAGCCGTCCGCCATGAGATCATCTGATTGCTCTCAAAAGCTGGCGGCCGGCTATTGTGAACGATCAGCTGATCGCTCTCATTAGCCGGCCGCCGGGAGATCATCTGATCGCTCTCATTAGCCGTCCGCCGGGAGATCATCTGATCACTCTCAAAAGCCGTCCGCCGGGAGATCATCTGATCACTCTCAAAAGCCGTCCGCCGGGAGATCATCTGATCACTCTCAAAAGCCGTCCGCCGGGAGATCATCTGATCGCTCTCAAAAGCCATCTGCCATGAGATCATCTGCTCGCTCTCAAAAGCCGTCGGCCGGCTATTGTGAACGATCAGCTGATCGTTCTCTCTCTCACGTATTACAACGGAATACGCTTTATGATGACAATGAATTCCAATTCTTGTCACCCGTTGTACAACGCATCAGTCACAAGCGTCAAGCAACGCAGGTGACTGATGCAAAACAACGGAAATGTGAACCTAGCCTAAGTAGTTCTTATTTGGGTGTCTGCTCTTGTAATTCGCTGAAAGCAGGCTCTTTGTGCCATACCTCACCTCTATATCCAGTGATACCATGGAAGTCACCGGTTATGACTATATGTGGTCCACGATGATGTGCAGTGTTCTGCTCAGGGGACAACATGATAAACTTGCCCTGAGATTCATAAATCACCACTGAGGTCTCCATGGGCACCCTGGGCTGAAGTCTTTCATCTGGCTAGGCTCCTACGATGAGTGTTTGGTGTTGGGTTTTCCACTATATTTTTGTGTGCAAAAGCGTCTTACAGCTCGAGCAAAGTGTATGGGATTTCTCTAAATCTCATGCCCGCTGTGCTTTTAGGTACGTATTAACTGACTGGTAGTGCAATATCGAAATCTGAAACATTTCAATTACCCTTGCAAAAAAATGTTTTTGCTTTCAGAGTTTCCTTATAAACTTTTGAGATTAAAGAAATCTGCCGATAAAATGACATACTTTTTCTTGTGTTTCTGCAGCAGAAAAATGCATTTCATTAATGCATGAACTAATTGTTTTATCAAACTAACACTGCCTCTGAACCCTCACTTCATTGAGCGGTGATTTCTGAGGACCTCCACCCCTTCCTGATTAGCACCCTGTGACTACGTGACAGTATCTGTGATTCGAATGGCCATCCCATCCTTTGTGCGCTCTTTATTATTATCATCGCCTGTTTCTTCAGCGCGCTGCGTGATGGCCTTCACTTTAGCCGACATGGCCAAGTTCAGTGCACTGTGCAGCCTTGTCTGCTAGCAGTGAGGCAGGACTGCTGGCAAAATTAAAGTTGCAGTGCTGGCTTGGGCGCGTTACTGCTAACAGACACGGCCGCACAATGCACTGTGGGTAGCCATGTCTACTAAAATGATGGCCATCATGCGGCACGCCATGAACTGCCAACTGTCTGCCATAGAAGAGCTGGATGGGAGACAAGGCAGGGAGAGGTGAGCGAGTTTGGCATCCTTGGAAGATGTCACAGTCAAAGTACTTGGATATTATCACAGCACACTCACTTTGTAGCGCACGTTGACTGTAATGACTCCTTTTGTTGTTTCTATGACAGGAAGCAGGAGGAATAAAACTTAATTTTCTCCCTGTAGCTAATGGTCATTCAGTAAGCCGGCTAACAAGTTTTAGACGCCATGTACCTGCAGATTGACCGTCTATCTGTAGATAAATAACATTTCTGGAGGTGACCAGTTCCCTTTTAATTGGTGTCCAGGATATTTGAATATTTGAAGGATTTCCCTTTGACTCCTAACATAGTGTAATGAACTGTCTGCAGAGAGTGTGAAAATATTGAAATCCTACAACAAAACTCAAAATGTTTTTGGAGAATGAAAAATAAATATATATAATTATTTTTTTTTTTTTTAATGGTGTTCAAAAGAGCCTCACTATATAACTTTTGTATAGTGTTCAATTTTTGTCAGCATAACTTGATGTTGGATGAATTGTGCAAAACAATAAGAATTTGCGATTTCCAATCTACATTCTTTTTATTCTGACATGTTGTTCCCACATCTCTGTAGTAAGTTTGGTTTTGTGCCTGTATCTACGGTATGTAGTAAGCTTGGGTCTGTTCCCATATCTATGCAGTAAGGTCAGTTATGGTACTTTTATATTTATGTAGTAAGCTCAATTCTGTTCCCATATTTACAGTGATGTGCAAAAGGGTAACAATGGTTTGAACGTTTGACTTTCAGGTGCTATATCTCACCATCCACTACACTTTTGAGCATGAGACTACCTTCATTTTATAGATAATCATTTTGACTATCTCATACATAGATTTGACTTGCAACTATTTAGAATATGATTATGCAGATTCTTGTCATGTTACTGCTTTTTTGTTTTTACTGTTTTGCTCCTGCTGTTTGAAAACTTTTTTTTTTCTTTCTTTCCTGTATACTATAAATTAAAACTTGACTTCACATCCCTAATAGCTCAGTATTTTATTAGGTTGATTTCCAAGTGACAGGTCACTGCTTAAAATCGAGCAGCAACCATGAAGATTTCCCAAGAAAAGAGAAATTGCATCATCCAGCTTATTGATGGCAGTCTCTCTGTATGAAAATAGTCAACCTGTATCATGTGAGTGCCATGACAGTTGGAATAATATGAAATTAAGTCCTTTCATTCAAAAGCCAAGAGCTGGATGTCCAGGCAAAATATCGAGCCTACAAGCCAGCCCGTCACAAGGTCTATCGGTTCTGGTGCGATAAATGCCACAGTGGAGGTGGCCCATATGCTTTATAATGGTGAGCTCACAGAAATCCATGTAAGCACCATGCAATGCATGTTACACAAGTCTGGAATTGTGGCCAGAAAAAAAGAGAAGCCTCAACAACTCAATATCCTCTTAAGAAGCCTCAGCTCAAGTTAGCAAAGAAGTACAAAACAGTAAAAGATTGGAAATGTGTGCAGTAATAAGACGAAAGTCAATAAACTAAGCTCTGATGAGTGCAAATGGGTCTGGAAGAAACCAGGAAAAAGGGGTTCACAAATCAAGAAATTGAAGGAATTGTTAAAGGGAACCAAACATCAGGATTTTCGTGTATAAGCTGCAGCCAGTGCAGTACTGGCACTATCAGGCACGTTGTGTACATACCATCAGGGTGCAGCTCGGGTGTTTAGTCAGTGAAATCCAACTTTATAAAGTTTGAAATTTCGTGCACTTTTTGATTGACGTGTGCACCTCTCTGTTAATGTCCGGGCGGGTTATGCATGAGTTCCCCGCCCCCCCACCAGCCTGTTCCTCCCTCTCTCCTGATGTCCGGGCGGGTTTTGCACGTGTTTCCCGCCCCCCGCGCCGCCTGTTCCTTCCTCCCTCCCTCCCTCTGGCTGTATGTAAATTTCTAATCTTCAGAAACATGGCGCCGGAGTGGGCCTCTGCGTATAGCGCTTATCTCCGGCGCCATGTTTCTGAAGCCCGCATCACACAGCTTGGTGTTAGAGGGCGGCGCATGCGCCCTCGCTTCTTCAGATCCCGTTGTGACCGCAGGAGCGAGCGCGATCACAACAGGACTGCAGAACAGCTGATCGGAGGACGCGATCAGCTGTAGCTACGATGACGTGCCGCCTCAGAACACCGGGCCAGGACAGCAGCCTGCCAGCGACATCGTGGGTCAGGTGAGGTAAGCTCACCATGGACTCACATGACCCCATGACGGCAGTGCTGCGAGACCCGGTCACGGTAGTGATATTGGGTGGCACTGTCTTCACGGGGTCAGGTGAATGAAATTACTAGCACCTGTGATGTCATTGCCCCAGCAGTCACACACACATTATACACACACTGTTGCGTATAATGTGCGTGCGTGCGTATAATGTGTGTGTGTGTGTGTGTGTGTGTGTGCGTGTGCGCGCGCGCGTGTGTGTAATGTGTGTGCGCGCGCGTGTATGTGTATAATGTGTGTGTGTGTGTGCGCGTGTGTGTATATAGTGTGTATGTGTGTGCGTATAATGTGCGTGTGTGTATAATGTGTATGTGTGTATATAGTGTGTGTGTGTCTGTGTGTATATAGTGTGTGTGTGTATAGTGTGTGTATAGTGTGTGTGTATAGTGCGTGTATAGTGTGTGTATATTATGAGTGTGTGTGTATATATAGTGTATAGTGTGCGTGTATAGTGTGTGTATAGTGTGTGTATATTGTGTGTGTATATATAGTGTATAGTGTGTGTATAGAGTGTGTGTGTGTATATAGTGTGTGTGTATAGTGTGTGTGTATAGTGTGTGTGTATATATAGTGTGTATATAGTGTGTGTTTAGTGTGTGTATATTATGAGTGTGTGTGTATATATAGTCTATAGTGTGTGTAGTGTGTGTGTGTATATAGTGTGTGTGTATATAGTGTGTGTGGGTAGGTATAGTGTGTGTGTGTGTGTGTGTGTGTGTGTGTGCCTCTCTGCTGGGACAATGACATCACAGGTGGAAGTGAGGGGCTGCTCTCACAATCAATGGGTGACTTTTAGTTCCGCATTGAACGTACCAGGGATTATGGGATCAACCCCAGATTTGGATTTCGGCGGACCTGGATTATGGATGTCACAGGGAATTAAATTTGAAAAGATGGCGTCTATTGTGTTCTAATTTCTATTTTTATGTCTTTTCAGGGTCAACCTTGGAGAACGTCGGGGGACATCTAAATGGATTACGGCGGACCTTTAGCATTTTAATAATTTTGTTAATAAATTGGTCAACGAGGGATGGCGTCGGGGGGTTTTTTGTTCTAATAAAAAGTATTACTTTCAAATAAAGGAATTCGTAATGGGGGTGTTTACTAGATACCCACCCATTACTAATACCAGGACTTGATGGCAGCTGGCAATTCACAGCTGTTATCAACCCCATATATTACCCCCGTTTGCCACCGCACCAGGGCAATGGGATGAGTTGGGGTGAAGCGCCAGGATTGGCACGTCTAATGGATGCGCCACTTCTGGGGCGGCTGCGGCCTGCTATTTTTAGGCTGGGGAGTATCCAATAACAGTGGACCTCCCTAGTCTGAGAATAACAGACCCCAGCTGTCCGCTTTACCTTGGCTGGTGATCCAATTTGGGGGATCCCACGTTTTTTGTTTTAAATTATTTATTTAATGTAAAATAACTGCGTGGGGTGCCCTCTGTTTTGGATTACCAGCCAAGGTGAAGCTGCCAGCTGTGGTTTGCAGGCTGCAGCCATCTGCTTTACCCTAGCTGGCAACAAAAATAGGGGGAACCCCACGTCATTTTTGTAAATTATTTTTTTTTTGGCTAAATACAAGGCTAGGCACCCTTTAGTGATGAAAGTCACTAAAGGGTGCCAGCTTAGAATATGCGGGGAGGTGGGACATTATATAGGTCTTTCTCATCTATCTATTCATCTATCCATCTTTCCCTCTATCCATTGTCTGTCTATCGATTATCTATATTATTTATTGCAGTTCAGCATAAAAAAAACGCAGGGACCAACCTGCGGGAAAACTGCAGGAAAAGCGCATGCGTTTTTCCCGCGGTTTTGGTGCGTTTTTTTACCGCAGGTGCGGTAATCTTCAACTCCCAGAAGTTTCTCAAGAAATTTTCTTGAGAAAAATCACTTTTCTAGTGCGCACATAGCCTAAAGATCTTACTTTACTTTTTTTTTTGGAATGGTTGCACAAGCCACCTTCCAACATACATATCGATGAAAAATTCATTATACAACCGCAAGTAGCAGCAGCATAGGTGGCGAGGACGCGGCAGGCAGCGGGGATAGGTAAGCTCTATGAATACTCCACCTCCTCCTACTTCTCCTCCTCCATCATCATTATCCTCCTCCTCATTATCCTCCTTCTCCATCATCATTATCCTCCTCCTCCATCATTATCCTCCTCCTCCATCATTATCCTCCTCATAATCCTCCTTCTCCATCATCATTATCATTATCCTCCTCCATCATCATCATTATCCTCCTCCATAATCATCATTATCCTCCTCCATCATCATCATTATCCTCCATCATCATCATTATCCTCCTCCATCATCATTATCCTCCTCTTCCATCATTATCCTCCTCTTCCATCATTATCCTCCTCCTCCATCATCATTATCCTCTTTCTCCATCATTATCCTCCTCATAATCCTCCTTCTCCATCATCATTATCATCCTCCTCCTCCATCATCATCATCATTATCCTCCTCCATCATCATCATCATTATCCTCCTCCATCATCATTATCCTCCTCCTCCTCCTCCTCCTTCATTATCCTCCTCCTCCATCATCATTATCCTCTTTCTCCATCATCATTATCCTCTTTCTCCATCATCATTATCCTCTTTCTCCATCATCATTATTATCATCCTCCTCCTCCTCCTCCTCATTATCCTCCTCCTCTATCATGATTATGAGGAGGAGGATTATGAGGGGGAGAATTATGAGGAGGATTCATAGAGCTTACCTATCCCCGCTGCCTGCCGCGTCCTCGCCACCTATGCTGCTGCTACTTGCGGTTGTATAATGAATTTTTCATCGATATGTATGCTGGAAGGTGGCTTGTGCAACCATTCAAAAAAAAAAAAAGTAAAGTAAGATCTTTAGGCTATGTGCGCACTGGAAAAGTGATTTTTTTTTTTAGAACAAAAAACCCCCCGACGCCATCCCTCGTTAACCAATTTATTAACAAAATTATTAAAATGCTAAAGGTCCACCGTAATCCATTTAGATGTCCCACGACGTTCTCCAAAGTTGACCCTGAAAAGACATAAAAATAGAAATTAGAACACAATAGATGCCATCTTTTCAAATTTAATTCCCTGTGACATCCATAATCCAGGTCCGCCGAAATCCAAATCTGGGGTTGATCCCATAATCCCTGGTACGTTCAATGCGGAACTAAAAGTCCCCCATTGATTGTGAGAGCAGCCCCTCACTTCCACCTGTGACGTCATTGCCCCAGCAGAGAGGCGCGTGCGCACACACACACACACTATATACACACACACTATACCTACCCACACACACTATATACACACACACTATATACACACACTACACACACACACTATACACTATACACATATACATATACACACACTCATAATATACACACACTCATAATATACACACACTCTACACACACAACACACATTCTATACACACACACTCTATACACACACTCTATACACACACACACACTATATACACACACACTATATACACACACACACACTATACACACACACTATATACACACACTATATATACACACACACACACTATATACACACACACACACTATATACACACACACACACTATATACACACACACACTATATACACACACACACACTATATACACACACACACACTCATAATATACACACTATATACACACTGTACACGCACTATACACACACACACACTATATATATATACACACACACACACTATATACACACACTATATACACACAGACACACTACACACACACTATACACACAGACACACTACACACACACTATACACACACACTATATACACACACTACACACACAATATACACACACACTATACCTACCCCCACACACTACACACACACACACTATATATACACACACACACTCATAATATACACACACTAAACGCACACTATATACACACACACTATACACGCACTACACACACACACACACTATACATGCACTATACACACACACTATATATACACACACTATACACACACACTATATACACACACTACACACACACACACACTATACCTACCCACACACACTACACACACACTATACACTATATATACACACACACACTCATAATATACACACACTAAACACACACTATATACACACTATATACACACACACACTATATATACACACACTATACACGCACTATACACACACACACACACACACTATACACGCACTATACACACACACACTATACACACACACAAACTACACACACACACACACACACACTATTTACACACACTATACCTACCCACACACACTATATATACACACACTCATAATATACACACACTAAACACACACTATATACACACAGACTATATATACACACACACACTATACACGCACACACTATACACACACACTATATACACACACACACTATACACTATATATATACACACACACTCATAATATACACACACTAAACACACACTATACACGCACACTATACACACACACACTACACACACACACTATACACTATATATACACACACACTCATAATATACACACACTATACACACACACTATACACGCACTATACACACACACACTATATACACACAGACACACACACTATATACACACATACACATTATACACACACGCACATTATACGCACACACATACACACTATATATACACACACTATACACGCACTATACACACACACACACTATACACGCACTATACACACACACACTATACACACACACAAACTACACACACACACACACACACACACTATTTACACACACTATACCTACCCACACACACTATATATACACACACTCATAATATACACACACTAAACACACACTATATACACACACACTATATATACACACACACACTATACACGCACACACTATACACACACACTATATACACACACACTATACACTATATATAAACACACACACTCATAATATACACACACTAAACACACACTATATACACACACTATACACACACTATACACATACTATACACACGCACTATACACGCACTATACACACACGCACTATACACACGCACTATACACACACACTATACACACACGCACTATACACACACACTATACACACACACTATACACACACACTATACACACACTATATATACACACTACACACACACACACTATACACTATATATACACACTATACACTATATACACACACACTCATAATATACACACACTAAACACACACTATATACACACACTATACACGCACTATACACACACTATATACACACAGACACACACACACTATATACACACATACACATTAGACACATGCGTGCGCGCACACATTATACACACATTATACACACGCACATTATGCACATTATATGCACGCACATTATACACGCACACACACATTCTACACACACGCGCGCACACACACATTCTACACACGCGCCCACACACACATTATACACACACGCGCACACACATTATGCACACGCACACACACACACATTATACACACGCGCACACACACATTATACGCACACGCGTGCACACACACATTATACGCACGCACATTATACGCACACACATTATACACACACACACCTGTGAGTGCTTTCCTGCAGTGACCTGGAATTCAGAAGGTGAGCCCAGGTCAACGCAGGGGCGCACACACAGCAGTGTGTGTGACTGCTGGGGCAATGACATCACAGGTGCTAGTAATTTCATTCACCTGACCCCGTGAAGACAGTGCCACCCGATATCACTACCGTGACTGGGTCTCGCAGCACTGCCGTCACGGGGTCATGTGAGTCCATGGTGAGCTTACCTCACCTGACCCCCGATGTCGCTGGCAGGCTGCTGTCCTGGCCCGGTGTTCTGAGGCGGCACGTCATCGTAGCTACAGCTGATCGCGTCCTCCGATCAGCTGTTCTGCAGTCCTGTTGTGATCGCGCTCTCTCCTGCGGTCACAACGGGATCTGAAGGAGCGAGGGCGCATGCGCCGCCCTCTAACACCAAGCTGTGTGATGCGGGCTTCAGAAACATGGCGCCGGAGATAAGCGCTATACGCAGAGGCCCACTCCGGCGCCATGTTTCTGAAGATTAGAAATTTACATACAGCCAGAGGGAGGGAGGGAGGAACAGGCAGCGCGAGGGGCGGGAAACACGTGCATAACCCGCCCGGACATCAGGAGAGAGGGAGGAACAGGCTGGTGGGGGGCGGGGAACTCCTGCATAACCCGCCCGGACATTAACAGAGAGGTGCACACGTCAATCAAAAAGTGCACGAAATTTCAAACTTTATAAAGTTGGATTTCACTGACTAAACACCCGAGCTGCCCCCTGATGGTATGTACACACTGTGCATGATAGTGCCAGTACTGCACTGGATGCAGCTTATACACGAAAATCCTGATGTTTGGTTCCCTTTAAGTGTAGGAAGCCTGATGCTATGGTGTTGTTTCATAGCCAAAGGCATTGGATACTTGACCAGGATGAATGGTGGTCTAATTGCTGAGCTATATATGAGTATCCTACAAGACTAGTTACTCTGTACACTCGAGTTTTATGGGTTTGAAAAGGACAACCTAGTGTTCCAGCAGGACAAAGAACCGACGTGTATATTGAGATTGGTGAAGAAGTAGTTCAATGACAATGAAGTAGAGGTGTTGGATTGGCCCCCACAGTCCCCAGACCTCAACCCAATCGAACACTTGAAGATAGAGTTGAAGAAAAAGCGGTATACATACCTACGTGAGTCGACCAGTATGTATCAACATTAGGAATGTGTAGAAGAGACTTGGGATCAAATTTTGGTCAAGACGTGCTTGAATCTGATCAAGATCATGCCCAGAAGGATTCAGGTAGTGTTGAAAGCCAAAGGTGGATATACAAAATAGTAACAAAATAATAAAAATACAAATGTATTTTATTTGTTTTTTGGGAGCAAAACAGTAAGAGTGCAGTGACATGACAAGAATCTGCATAACTAATCATATGCTAAATTGTTGCAAGTAAAATTTATGTATGAAATAGCTAAGATAAATTGTCTATAAAATGAAGGTAGTCTCACTCTCAAAGGTGTAGTGGATGGTGAGACGGAACCTGAAAGTCAAATGTTCAAACCATTCTTACCATTTTGCTTAATCACTGTGTGGTAGGCTCCGTTCTGGTACTGTATTTATGTAGTAAGCTTGGTTTTGTTCCCGTATCTACAGTCATGGCCGAACGTGTTGGCACGCTTGAAATTGTTCCAGAAAATGAAGTATTTTTCCAAGACAATGATTGCAATTACCCATGTTAATTTCCTTTAGTGTGAATTCGAACAACACAAATAAAAGGGCAAATTGCACTCAACCCTCAAAGTGGGCTGGACAAAATTGTTGGCACCTTTACAAAGTTGTGGGTAAATAACTTTTTGTTTCAAGCATGTGATGCTCTTTCAAACTCGTGTATGGCAAGTAACAGGTGTGGGCAATATGATAATCATCCTTAAAATTAGAGTAAAAGGGGATAAGTTAACTTAAAGGGAACCTGTCAAGTCACAAAAGCATGACCTACAAGTAGGAGACTGTGTGAGCTGCTAACCCCTTCCTACCCATCCCTGTGTTGTTATATTGCGTAATATGAAAGTAATAAAATAACGTTTTATTACTTTCATATGTCCTATGTAAATGACAGGGTCTCTAGGCCCATGGGTGTCTCATCGCCCTGTGGGCGTTTGCATGCTTTCCATGGTATCACGCCCCTGTGGGCGTGATACCATGGATTTACATCAGCAACGTGACCGTCGCTACATTAGAATCTCGCGTGCGCGCGCTTACCATTCTCGCCGCCTCATACTGGTGTTTGCGTGTCGGTCTCTGGCGCGCACTGCACATGCTCAGAAGACGCCCGCGGTTCTGGTCATGTGCAGTGCGCGTCAGAAGCTGAGAAGCAGGCGCCAGGATGGAAGGCTACGAGAATGGTAAGTGCGCACACGCGAGATTCTAAAGTAGCGACAGGGGCGGGATACCAGGGAAAGCATGCAAACGCCCACAGGGCGATGAGACACCCATGGGGCTAGAGACCTATGCTATTTACATAGGACATATGAAAGTAATAAAATGTATTTTATTACTTTCATATTGCACAATATAACACAGGGATGGGTAGGAAGGGGTTAGCAGCTCACACAGGCTTCTGCTTCTAGGTTAGAATGCTTTTTTTAACCTGACAGGTTCCCTTTTAGTCATTACAATGTGTGCCACAGTAAGCATGGAGCATAGAAAGAGGAGAAGAGAACTGTCTGAAAACTTAAGAACTAAAATTGTTAAAAAAAAAAAATAACAATCTCCAGGGATCTTGATGTTTTCTTTGTGCATGGTACACAACATAATCAAGAATTTTACAACCCATGGCACTGTAGCTAATCTCCCTGGACGTGGATGGCAGAAAAAAAATGATGAAAGGTTGCAACGCAGGATAGTCTGGTAGAAGCAGCCCTAATCCAGTTCTTAAGAAGTTCAAGCGTTCTTGCAGGCTCAGGATGCATGAGTGTCAATGCAAACCATTTGTCAATATTTGAATGAAATGAAAAGCTATAGCAGGAGACCAAAGAGGAGCCCACTACTGACACACAGATATATAAAAGCTAGACTGCAGTTTGCAAAAATGTAAACAAGTAAGCCAAAATACTTCTGGCAAATTGTCTTGTGGACAGAGAAAATCAAGTTAGAGCTTTTTGGTAAATCCCATCCTTCTTCTGTTTACCGAAAACGGAATGAGGCCTACAAAGATAATTCCGTACGTAGAGTCAAATATGGTGAGGGTTCAAAGATGTTTTTGGGGGAGGGGTTTGCTGCCTCTGGCAGTGGGGGCCTTGACTGTGCAAAGCATTATGAAATCTAAGGATTACCAAAGGATTTTGGGTTGCAACGTAGTGTACAGTGTCAGAAAGCTGAGTTTGTATCGTAGGTCGTGAGTCTTCCAGCACTACAATGACCCTAAGCATACTTCATACAGCAACCAGAAATGGATGGAAACAAAGCGCTGGAGAGTTCAGAAGTGGCCAGCAATGAGCAAGAATGTAAATTGCATTGAACACCTGTGGAGAGTTTGTAAAATTGCTGCTGGGAGAAGGTTCAAATGCAAGAGATCTGGAGCACATTGCAAAAGATGCGAGCTACTTCAAGGGAGTGATGCGATCTATAATGTACTGTTACGTCATAGGTCATGAAGAAGTTAAAAACATTCTGACTGTTAAAGTACTTATACAGCTAACAGCAATATTAAAATAGAATATAATAGATATATATATAGATATAGTCAGGAAATTTTTTTTAGATTGTGTGAGGTAAATCCGGAGATATGACGATAAATCATGATATTCAAGTATGTCAGGAAGCCCTCTCCTGGTGTCACCCCCCCTTTCCTTCACACAACTGGTTTAGCAACAAATCCCATGGCCATGTCCTGTGATATGGAAATTAGGTGGCTTAGGGACAATGGACACAGGATGACTCCCTGCCGTGACCCTGTAGTGGGGGCTGCTAGCTAGTTAGCAAGGCTATGGAAATAGCCAGACAGAACGACTCCAGTAAAAAATGGTTCATATCTCGCAAGCCATATTTCCGATAAATATGGCAACCATAAAAATGGTGTCTCCGCATGTGGACGATGCCGGCACCCCCTTTTTATGGGAGCAGGACATTGGGAAATGCCCCAGGCGTGATATCAGCCAATGGGGAACTGGCAGACAGGTCATGAGTCCCCTCGTTCTGTGGCTAAATTCATAACTGTCACAATGAGAGCGTTGGCGTCCGCCTACGACGCTCCCAGGCAAAGTTATGGCCCATATTCCATGTTGGGATATTGTCCATAACTCAAGCCAGGGGTGGAGCAGTGCTCCCTGTGAGGTCACTAAGGTAGGAGGGGACCTGGATCTGCCCAGGTTGATAACCCTACTTCGGCCATTTTCCAGTGTACTTTCGCTGGGGGCACGTGTAGGAAACATCTGTGGGAGTTCCTGGAAACCTGGGTACAGCGCCCCCCTGTGGCCAGACGCAACAAGGTAACTGCTGGAACTGTGTATGCCTGTTTGTAACCCATGCTTTGATTGTAACTGTACTCTGACATATGTATATTCTGTAGATTCCCTATTGTATATATTGTAGTTCTAGTGTGCTTTAGGCTGATTAAATTATATAATTAATCTTGGGCTGTTCTGTTATCTCGATCTTGAATCCCACGTCTGTGTGTTCGGCTAATAGTTACCGTAAATCGGTTGGTGGCAGCGAATTGTGCCAAGGATTATTGTGGGGAGGCCAGTGAGATTCGGGGAGATTTTATATATTCCGCCCGCGGAGGTCGGGGGAATATATACCTTACTCTCACCGGGGACCCTTCAATAATCGGCATAAGTAGTATAGCGGCCTCCTTGCTTATTGTCGGGCAATTCCATAATTGGCCTGACTATAAGAGGGGCGCTAGAGAGCGCGTCACGTGCTCTGTCTGTCGGTCGGGAGGTATAAAGGAGGGGTGACCCCCACTTGTTACCCCCCGATTGTGACGTACTGGTAGCCAGCGCGGGGGATTTCTGAGTGACCCCCCCGGTGGTTTGTGACATATTGGTGGCATAGCGGTGGGATCGAGATAATAGTGTGTGTGAGTGTGAGACCCATACTCCCAGACACTAAAGACTGCCTGCAGCAGCTGTGGCTGCTGGGGTCTTCAGACTAGCTCAACACTAGAGTGTCAGAGTGCAGATACTGTAAGGTGTGTGGAGGCATCAGGTGTCAGTTCTGTGTCAGTGACCAAAAGTCTGCAAGAATGGCTGATGGCACCAGGAGCAGAGCTATGCAACTGGCCAATGCTAAGGCAGGAGCCGAAGAGAGGGAGGACGGTGCTGTGGACAGCAATGAGGAGGTTGCCCACGAGTCCTCCAGGAGCTCGACGCCAGAAAACCGTTCTGCCGAGGACATTGCGCAACCTGGCACTGCTGGACAAGATGAGGAGGAGCTCACCCAAGGTTCCTCAACGAGCCAGATGCCAGCCCTCCGCTCTGAAAGGGACAGTGAATCACCAGGCTCCGCAGCGTGCCGCAGATCACCACGTGCCATTCCACCGAGCCTGGGAGGCTCGGATAGCCTTCTTCAAATGGCTATGGCCCTTCTCCAGGCTGGAGACCAGAAGGGCTACAAGGAACTCCTGGCAGAGCGCAGGGCAGAGCGGCACGCAGAGCGTGAGGCTGCGGAGCGAGAGCGGCAGGCAGCGCGTGAAGAGCGAGAGCGAGAGCGACAGGCAGACCGTGACTACCAGCTGCAGCTAGCTCAGCTCCGGCCCTCATCAGCCACATGTGACCTTCCAAACACCAAACTTCCAAAGGTCCGTGTTGAGGACTTCCCAGTGCTGGAGAAGGATGGAGACTTGGACTCTTTCCTGACTGCTTTTGAACGGACTTGCTTGCAGCACCATCTGAACAAGGACCAGTGGGCCAAATACCTGACCCCCCGTTTAAGGGGTAAGGCCCTGGATGTCCTTGGGGACTTGCCTGCTGAGGCAGATCAGGGCTACGACACCATCAAGCGGGCCCTGATCCAACAGTACAACCTCACTCCAGAGTCCTACCGCAAGAAGTTCCGGAGCCTACAGAAGGGACCAAAGGACTCCTGGGCTGACCACCGGCGGGCACTTGCCCGAGCTGCCGACCACTGGACCCAAGGCCTGCAGCTTTCCACCGGACCAGAGATCCTGGACTTGGTCATCACGGAGCAACTCTTGTGGAACTGCCCTGAGGATCTCCGCCAGTTCATCCGAGACCAGAAGCCAAAGGGGTCCACGGCTACAGCTGCCCTTGCCGATGACTACACCAACAACCGGGCCCCTGAGGCCAGGAGAGCGGCCACCAGCAGCACCTGGAGAGGGGGTAAGATGAATTCTGCGACTGCCCCACCTGCCCCTAGACTGCAGGGGGTGTCCCCCTCAACTCCCCTCTCCAGGCCCGTGGCGGAACCAAGACGGTGCCACCAGTGCAACCTACCTGGACACTTCAAGGCCATGTGCCCTCAGCGTCCCAAGGCCCCGGCTCCGTCCCCGTCCCAAGGGCCGCCCAAGGTGTATTGTGTGGGTGGGGGTGGTGGTAGGTCCCTGGACAGCTTCCAACCTGTCACCGTCGGCCGGTCTGTGACCATAGGACTGCGAGACAGCGCCTCGGAGGTGACTCTGGTGCGGCCTGAGATGGTGTCCCCCCAAGACTTGATCCCTGGAAAAACCCTCGCTGTCTCCGGGATTGGAGGCACTGACCCGGCGCTGCCTGTTGCTGACATTTATGTGGACTGGGGCGCAGGGCGAGGGGTGAGGGAGGTGGGGGTAACTGATCGGATCCCTGCAAACGTGCTACTTGGGACAGATTTGGGGCAGATAACCTCCCAGTTTGGGCCCCAACCAAGGGCTGAACCTTCAGCCCGTACTGACATGCCTCCGGACAATGTTAATGTGTTATCTATGAATGATGTAAGGGAGGAGGGAGTGAACTCTGATATTTCTGCTTGCATAGACACCATAGACACACACTCAGCTGCAGCTGTGACAGGGGAGGGGGTCAGAGAAAGGTGTGACAATGCCTCTACAAGTAACCAGCCTGTGAGCTGGGATCTGCTGCCCTCTGCAGGGATAAGCAGAGAGCAGGGTGCTGCAGGGGGAGGACCAGTGTGTGGGGTGGGGGCTACCACAGCAAATGTGGGGTCCCCAGAGATTTCACAGCGGGGTTCTGTTGCTGCAGGAGGGGAACAGGCAGGTGAGATTGGGGCCGGTCCAGGAGCGGAAGTGCTCCCAGGTAAGATCTCGGTGCATGGTTCCCCCACAACCGGGGTGTCAGGAAGCCAGGTAGGTCTGCCTGAACCGGCGACTTGGTCAGGAACGGAGGAGGAGCAGGCACGACCCACGGTCGCAGCGGCTGTGGCCGCTGTCACCCGCAGTGGGAGTGCTGGAAGCCAAGGGGCCTCCCGGAGGTCCGATAGCTCTTCCCCTTCTGACCAAGTGGCAGCCGAGTCAGGTGGAGGCCAGGACACAGGTCCCGGGGTACTGACTGAAGATGTGACAGTCTCGTCGATTCTGGCCACATCTAGTCAGGGGTTTCAGGCAGCGTTAGAAGCTGACGACAGCCTGAAAGCTCTTAAGGAGCAGGCGGCACAGCCTCCCTCGGACTCGGACCCGGAGCGAGTGGTCTGGGACCAAGGACGGCTGTACCGGGCCACGGTCCAGCAGGGTTCACCGGAGGCGTGGCCCAGGGACCGACAGTTGGTGGTACCCTATCCGTTCCGGACGGAGTTGTTGCGGATCGCACATGAGATTCCGATGGCCGGACACCTAGGGATCGCTAAGACCAAGGCCAGGTTAAACCAGCATTTCTACTGGCCAAAAATGGGGGCCGATGTGGCTGCCTACTGCCGTTCGTGTGAAACCTGTCAGAGAGTGGGGAAGGCGGGGCCACGCCCCAAAGCCCCACTGGTATCTCTGCCCATCATCGATGAGCCTTTCAGGAGGGTGGCTGTGGATCTGGTCGGCCCGCTGGCCATCCCCAGCAGCTCCGGGAAACGCTTCATACTGACGGTAGTGGACTATGCCACCCGGTACCCAGAAGCAGTGGCCTTGTCGTCCATTCGCGCTGACAAGGTGGCCACCGCATTGCTGGAGATTTTCTCCCGAGTGGGTTTTCCCCAGGAAATGCTCACTGACCGGGGGACCCAATTCATGTCCCAGCTGATGGAGGCCCTCTGTAAGCAAGTCCAGGTGCGACATCTGGTGGCCAGCCCGTACCATCCACAGACTAATGGCCTGTGCGAGCGGTTTAATGGCACCTTAAAGCAGATGCTTAAGATGTTGGTCGACTCCCATGGGCGTGACTGGGAGCGGTATCTCCCACACCTGTTATTTGCTTACCGGGAGGTTCCACAGGCCTCAACAGGATTCTCACCGTTTGAGCTCCTGTACGGGCGACGTGTGCGGGGCCCCCTGGCTCTGGTGAAAGAGGCTTGGGAAGGGGATTTGGCCACCCCTGGAGTGTCGGTTATCGAGTATGTCATGCGCTTCCGGGACAAAATGCAGGCCTTGACGCAACTGGTACACGACAATATGGCTCAAGCCCAGGCCGATCAGAAGCGTTGGTACGACCAGAACGCTTGTGAGAGGACCTACCAAGTGGGTCAAAAGGTGTGGGTACTGGTCCCCGTACCACAGGACAAGCTTCAGGCAGCCTGGGAAGGCCCATACCTCGTGTACCAGCAGCTCAACCCTGTGACGTACCTGGTCACCCTGGACCCTGCCCGTGGAAGGCGGAAGCCCTTCCATGTGAACATGATGAAGGCACATCATGAGCGGGAGGCATGTGCGCTCCCCGTGTGCAACCTGCCCGAGGAGGGAGAAGCGGAAACCCTCTTGGATATGCTAGCCCAGGTTAGGGCAGGCGGATCCATTGAGGATGTGGAGGTTGGCCACCAGCTCTTGGAGGACCAACGGTCCCAGCTGTGGGCCACCCTACACCCCTTCCGGGGGTTGTTTACCAACCAGCCCGGAAGGACTGACTTGGCTGTCCATCACGTGGACACAGGGGATCATCCCCCGATCCGGCGTTCAGCATATCGGGTCTCCCTGGAGGTGCAGCAACACATGCGCCAGGAGATTGACGAGATGCTGAAGCTGGGGGTGATCCAGGCATCCAACAGCGCTTGGGCCTCGCCTGTAGTCCTCGTCCCTAAGAAGGACCGAACCACTCGGTTCTGCGTGGACTACAGGGGGCTCAATGCTGTCACGGTCGCCGATGCGTACCCAATGCCACGCATCGATGACCTGCTCGATCAGTTGGCCGGGGCTCAGTACCTGACCATCATGGACCTGAGCCGGGGATATTGGCAGATCCCCCTGACTCGCAAGGCCAGGGAACGCTCTGCCTTTATTACCCCATTTGGACTGTACGAGTCCACGGTGATGCCATTCGGGATGAGGAATGCCCCTGCCACTTTCCAGCGGATGGTCAACACCCTGCTCAAGGGACTTGAAGGGTACGCGGCCGCGTACCTGGATGACATTGCCGTCTTCAGTCCCACCTGGGAAGATCACCTAGAGCATCTAGCACAGGTGCTCAGGCGGGTCCACCGGGCAGGTTTGACCATCAAGCCGGGAAAGTGTCAGCTGGCCATGAGCGAGGTCCAGTACCTCGGTCACCGGGTAGGTGGGAGAACACTGAAGCCCGAGCCTGAGAAAGTGGAAGCCATCGCATCCTGGCCCACCCCCAGGACCAAGAAGCAGGTGATGTCCTTCTTGGGGACCGCTGGGTACTATAGGAGGTTTGTTCCATGCTATAGTAGCCTGGCAAAGCCCTTGACGGACCTCACCAAGAAGAAGCTGCCCTCTGCAGTCGATTGGACAGTGGACTGCGAGACAGCCTTCCGGGCCCTAAAGGACGCCCTGTCCAGCCCGCCCGTGCTACAGGCAGCCGACTTCACGCGGCCGTTTGTAGTACAGACCGACGCCAGTGACTTCGGCCTCGGTGCGGTGCTCAGCCAGGTGGACTCTGCGAACCAAGAGCACCCAGTCTTGTACCTGAGCAGGAAGCTGTTACCAAGGGAAGTTGCCTATTCCACGATGGAGAAGGAGTGCCTGGCCATAGTGTGGGCCATGCAGCGTCTGCAACCCTATCTATACGGGCGCCACTTCATCGTGGAGACGGACCACAATCCCCTCAGCTGGTTGCACACCGTCTCTGGGACGAATGGGCGATTGTTGCGATGGAGCCTTGCGCTCCAGCAATACAACTTCACCATTCGCCACAAAAGGGGCCGTGACCACGGTAACGCAGACGGGCTGTCCCGACAAGGAGAGGTCGCGGACGGGCGCACGGGGGAACACCGGAGTGTGCTGCCCCCTAGCGCCCTCAAAAGGGGGGAGGTGTGAGGTAAATCCGGAGATATGACGATAAATCATGATATTCAAGTATGTCAGGAAGCCCTCTCCTGGTGTCACCCCCCCTTTCCTTCACACAACTGGTTTAGCAACAAATCCCATGGCCATGTCCTGTGATATGGAAATTAGGTGGCTTAGGGACAATGGACACAGGATGACTCCCTGCCGTGACCCTGTAGTGGGGGCTGCTAGCTAGTTAGCAAGGCTATGGAAATAGCCAGACAGAACGACTCCAGTAAAAAATGGTTCATATCTCGCAAGCCATATTTCCGATAAATATGGCAACCATAAAAATGGTGTCTCCGCATGTGGACGATGCCGGCACCCCCTTTTTATGGGAGCAGGACATTGGGAAATGCCCCAGGCGTGATATCAGCCAATGGGGAACTGGCAGACAGGTCATGAGTCCCCTCGTTCTGTGGCTAAATTCATAACTGTCACAATGAGAGCGTTGGCGTCCGCCTACGACGCTCCCAGGCAAAGTTATGGCCCATATTCCATGTTGGGATATTGTCCATAACTCAAGCCAGGGGTGGAGCAGTGCTCCCTGTGAGGTCACTAAGGTAGGAGGGGACCTGGATCTGCCCAGGTTGATAACCCTACTTCGGCCATTTTCCAGTGTACTTTCGCTGGGGGCACGTGTAGGAAACATCTGTGGGAGTTCCTGGAAACCTGGGTACAGCGCCCCCCTGTGGCCAGACGCAACAAGGTAACTGCTGGAACTGTGTATGCCTGTTTGTAACCCATGCTTTGATTGTAACTGTACTCTGACATATGTATATTCTGTAGATTCCCTATTGTATATATTGTAGTTCTAGTGTGCTTTAGGCTGATTAAATTATATAATTAATCTTGGGCTGTTCTGTTATCTCGATCTTGAATCCCACGTCTGTGTGTTCGGCTAATAGTTACCGTAAATCGGTTGGTGGCAGCGAATTGTGCCAAGGATTATTGTGGGGAGGCCAGTGAGATTCGGGGAGATTTTATATATTCCGCCCGCGGAGGTCGGGGGAATATATACCTTACTCTCACCGGGGACCCTTCAATAATCGGCATAAGTAGTATAGCGGCCTCCTTGCTTATTGTCAGGCAATTCCATAATTGGCCTGACTATAAGAGGGGCGCTAGAGAGCGCGTCACGTGCTCTGTCTGTCGGTCGGGAGGTATAAAGGAGGGGTGACCCCCACTTGTTACCCCCCGATTGTGACGTACTGGTAGCCAGCGCGGGGGATTTCTGAGTGACCCCCCCGGTGGTTTGTGACAGATTGCAACAGCAAGGCCTGTAAGGAAAGAAACCTTGCCTATATGCCTTTAATGGTAAACTATCCCTTCTCCAAAAGCTAGCTCTACACTAGTAAAGCCAACTCATAAAGCCTAGGCACTATCTGCAAGGGCTATATCCTTGTTTGGGTGAGATGCGTTACATGGGAATACACCGCAATAAAAGGAATATTACAATTGCCTTCAGGTTTGGCTGCTGTCATCTGGTGGGGTTGAGAAGTCTAGGCTAATCCACGCTTTAACGCTGTTACATTTGGTAAGAGTCAGCCTGTCCGCATTTGCAGTTGCCAGGCGGATGTGCCTATTTGTTATTATGGCACCTGTGCACTAAAAACTTGCTTAGACAAAATGCTAGTGGCAGGGCAGGCCAGCACCTCAAAGGCGTAAGGAAACTGTTCATGTCGTGTCTAGCTTGGATACCCAATAGCTGTACAGCACAGAGGAATCACGGAGGACGGTGTTAAGGACGGCTAGGTAATCTTTCACCATCTTCATAAACTTTTCCCTTGTCAGAGTACCCTCCACATCAGGGTCTGTTGCTGGGAGGATCTAATGAAACTGTACCAGAAGTTTGTGTTCTCCCTGCCTCTGTTGATCCAGCTGTGTCTCCCTTCTCTCTACTCTTTAGTTATCTAAATAACTCTGACCTTTGCCACCTGCGTGTAATGAGAGGGTCATGGGAAAGGCAGTGGAACATTGTGTGTCAGATTCCCAACAGGCAAAACTTCCCTGTCTCCACTAGAAGAATGTCTCTCCATCTCCTCCTCCTTGTCCTGCTCCTCCTCTTCAGGCCATCCATTCTGACCAGATGAGAAGCTGGTGTTGATAGGACCCTATGTAGTGCAGGCAACCATTTCCTCTGTATCACCCAATCTGTACTGAGAAGATGAAATAAGGCTGGGCTGGGTAATATCACCCTGTGTACTGTCTTCCTCCACCTGGTCCACATGCAAAGCTTACTCTTTAATTGAGAGCAGCGAGCATTTGAGGAGACACAGAAGTGGCAAGGTTATGCTGATTACAACATCATCACTGCTCAGCTTCTTCGTTGATTCCCCAAAATTTTGGAGAACGACACAGATGTCAGACATCCATGGCCACTCATTGGTTCTTCTGTGTGGAGCTTGACTGGAATACCGACGGGCATGTTGTAGCTGGTATTAAACTACTGCCCTCTGCTGCTCACAAAGCCTTGCCAACATATATAATGTTGAGTTCCAGCATGTGGTCAGGTCGAAAACCAATCAGTGAGCTGGCAATTGCATTCGCTGCTGCAGGACTGCCAGACCGCCGCCGGCAGCTGTAGGTGACTTGCGGAAATCGTCGCACACATAGCGTACCCTAACAAGTAGCTCAGGCAAATCTTGGTAGTGGTTCAGCACTTTCTGAAAACCTAAGTTGAGCACGTGGGCTAGGCACGGTATGTGTGGCAGCTTGCCAAGATTCATAGCCGCCACCAGATCACGGCCATTAGCACGCATGACCATGCCTGGTTGTAGGTTCAGCAATGAGAGTCACAGATTTGTCTGTTTTCTTAGACCATTCAATAACTCTGTGGTAATGTGCTGTTTGTCACCTAAATATATTAGTTTCAGCAGATCCTGGTGCTGCTTCACTGAGGCAGTGCTTCCAGCTTGCGATTGATAGTGACGACAAATCGGAGAGGGGAGGGTGCAGGAACTCGTGTAGGAGGTGGGGGAACCTTGATGGAACTAGGGGCTACAATTCTAGGTGTCAGTAGCATGTGTGCCATTACAGGAGCTGACGCAGTTCAGTTCTTTGCAAGGTTCACCCGGTGTGCTGTCAGGCAAATGTACTGACCCTGGCCACAAGCACTTGTTCACGTTTCAGTGGTTTATTGGAACGTACCAGTTACTGCATTAGTCAAGGCATGGCTAATGTTATGGGACATGTGCTTGTGTAAGGCGGGGACAGCAAGTCAGTAGAATTAGGGCTCATTCACATGACCATTCCGTTTGTCCTGGTCAGTTCCTTTTTTTTTTGCGGACCCACGGACAGGACCATCTTTTCAATGTATTTTGTGTAGGATCGGATGGCACACGGTAGTACTTCCGTGTGCATCCGATTCTACAAAAAAACACATCGGATGCCGTGTGTCCACTCTGTTATTATGGAACATGTCCTATTCTGTTCCGTAATTGCGGACCGTGACTCAGTACAAGTCAATGGGTCCGCAAAATCCCTGGAAGCAGCACTAAAGCACTTCCGTGTGACCTCCGTCGGGTGCCCTGCAGTCTGTGTCTCGCTCCCTGCCAGCCTCGCGGCTAAACGCACAGCAGTGTGTCAGTGTCTGCTCGCACTGCAGTGTCAGCAGATGCCCGCACTGCAGTATCATCAGCTTCTCACACTGCAGTGCGGGCAGCCGCGGGGATGACAAGCGCTGCTGTCAGGAGGTTAGATGAGATCATTACCTGCTGTGACGATCTACTCTCCTGACATCAGCGCTCATCCCTGCCTTCTATGCCCGCCGCGTTCTCACGTCTCGCGGGCGGCCCGAGACTGTCACTAGTGGTGACGTCACGGGCTCCCGCGATTCTTTGCTGTGAACACGGCGGACAATGGGAGTCAGTGACCGCGCTGACGTCAGGAGTACAGGAGATCGTCACAGCAGGTAATGATCTCATCTAACCTCCTGATGGCAGCACTCGTCATGCCCTGCAGTGACCTGGGCTGACCAATTGATGTTAGCTCAGGTCACTGCACTACTCTCCCAGCCAATGGGGAACATTCTCTTCATTGACTGGGACAGTGACTATGGTATGGATCGTCGTGGGACCCCCTTATTGGATTACGCTGGACCGGATTTGATTATTTTAAATAAATTGGTGAAAGAGGGAATGTTTTGGGGAGTGTTTTTTCAAATAAAACCTTTTTTGTTTATTTTTTATTTCTTTTTTATCACTGACTGAGTTCGTGATGTCGGGTATCTGATAGACGCGTGTGACATCACTAACCCCCGGGCTTGATGCCAGGTGACATTACACGTCTAGCATCAACCTCATATATTACACCGTTTGCCACCGCACCAGGGCAATGGGATGAGTTGGGGCGAAGCGCCAGGATTGGCACATCCAATGTATGCGCCACTTCTGGGGCGGCTGTGACCTGCTATTTTTAGGCTGGGGAGTGTCGAATAACGGTGGACCTCCCTAGTCTGAGAATACCAGACCACAGCTGTCCACTTTACCTTGGCTGGTGATCCAATTTGGGGGGGACCCCGTGTTTTTTTTAAAAACGTATTTAATTTAAAATAACAGGATGGGCTGCCCTCTAGTTTAGATTATCAGCCAAGGTGAAGCTGCCAGCTGTGGTCTGCAGGCTGTAGCTGTCTGCTTTACCCTGGCTGGCTACAAAAGATATGGGGGACCCTACGTCGTTTTTTATTTTATTTTAATTATTTATTTTTTGGCTAAATACAAGGGTAAGCACCCTTTAGTGCCACATGAAAGTCATTAAAGGGTGTCAGCTTAGAATATGCAAGGGGGTGGGGCATTATATAGGTCTTTCTCATCTATTATCTAGCTATCCCCCATTCATTCATTCATTTATCCATCTATCCCTCTATCTCTCTGTCAATATCTATCTATCCATTTTTATATCTACCCATCTATTTATCTTTCTAGCTGCTTCCGTTTTTTGCCGTCCGCAGAAAAAACGGAAGGCACACGGGATGACACACGGACCGTATATGGAACGGAACGGATGTCACACGGATGCATCCATGAAGAAAAACTGACCGTTTTTTACAGACCGCAATAACGGAACGGTCATGTGAATGTAGCCTTAATGGCAGCTGGGGACTGAGTTCCAAAGATCAGCTGCCATCAGGTTGTGAAAAGTCTCAGTGTCTATAAGCCTAAACAGCGACATTTCCAGGGCAAGCAGTCTGGAAATGTAGCCGTTTAGTGTTTGGGCTTGTGGGTGGTTGGGTATTTAATCTTGCATTCCAAGTTGTGGGTTTGAGACAGACAACTGAATACTGCGCTCTGACAAGGAAGTGACCGATTTTTGCTGATGGAGATTCCAAATGTGAAATGACAGGTGCAGGGCGGGCGGAATCTGCTCCTGCATCCTAGACAGGGGATTGCCTAGCATGTAGCACGGAAAAGAATCAGTGGTGTCACCTGCAGACACTGATTGTGGATCAAGGCTTTTGGCCAACCTAGTCGGATGCTTGGATGACGTACCTGAGCATGCTGGTGGTGGTCAGGGTGGTAGTAGTCTGGCCCCTGATGAGCTTGTTATGGCGCATGTTGCAAAATGACCATTTTCTTGTCTTCTGCACCTTCTGTAACAAAGTGCCAGAAATGGGAACACCAAACTCTTTGCCTGAGATCTGGCTGTGTGTGGGTGCTCTGGGGAATAGTTGCCCACCTTCTCCCTCTGGCCACCCCTCTGCCTGTTCCTGCCTGTTGCGGTGCTGCAGACTCCTCCCCCTCTGGTCTGCTGTGCTCGCTCAGCATGCCACATTGCCAGGTGGAGTCAGTGACTTCATCATCCACTACCTAGTCTTCAACTTCTGCAATCTGGTCCTCCTACTGACTTGTTGACTAAATATGACTTGTTGAGAACTGTACCTCATCATCATCCACCTCTTGAGACAGTAATTGGTGTTTCCCACCCTCAGATTCTTCTGACTGTGGCTGCTCAAATATTTAGGCATCACAGCACAATATCTCCACATGTCCCTCTTGAAACATGCATAGTGAGAGGCCACAAGAAGCCATAAATGGAAAGGTAAAGAACTCCTTGGAATGTTAAAGTGTGTGTGGTCACTTGTTTCCTGGGACTTGCCATCGTGGCAGGAAACACAAAACACACACAAACATGCATGCACACACACACATACAGTATTATGCTCACCTTACCTTCTGTTCCATCGCCGGCCTCCTGGGTCTTGTAGTTCGCCGCTCCACGCTGTGTATCGGTAACCATCGTCGACGAGGCAGGAAGTTCCACTGTCAGACGCTACTCAAAGGCAGCGCGCGCTGACCAATCAGAGGCTCCTGCCCTTGATGTCAGCGCTCTGGGTGCGGAAGTTCCTCCCTCGTCGTCATGGTTACCCGATACACAGCCCGTGCTAGAGAACAGCAAGTCCCAGCAGGCCCGCGATGGAACGGAAGGTAAGGTGAGCATATAATATGTGCGTGTGTTTGTGCATGTGTGGAATGGTACAACAGGGGACCAGGATGGGACATTTAACAAGTTGTGGAACGAATTGTCTGCATTGCAATGATTTCCTATGGGACATCTTGCTTTGCTGAACGAATAACTTGGTTAACACACTCCCAGAACGGATTGTTCTCGTTAACCAAGGTTCCACTGTACTCCAATCATATTTTTAATGTGAATTTTATATATTAATAAGATTGAATTGCTAGTTATTTCTTGAGTGTTTATTAATCTTTGTAGGTTCTTACTGCAAATTAGAGACGTGGAAAAGGAACAAAATGTGCCATTTTGGAGAAGCTGTCTATTTCTACCCAAAGAATACTTGACAGGCAATGAGCAGACTAAAGGCAAACCAAATTATTTGGGTCACTGTAAATTTTTATAGAGCACCAAGTTTTTTTTCTACCATGTCTCGGTTCCTCAAATGCCAGTTTAATTCAGACATTCTTGGTCTACAATACTGTTATTTGTCTATGCACTGGAAAATGCTTTAGAAAGATATTAAACGACAAGAATAAATGTTTCCCTTATTTCCTAATTGTGAGAGAACTACCTTGAGTACGGAAAGTATTCAGACCCCTTTAAATTTTTCACTCTGTTTTATTGCAGCCATTTAGTAAATTGAAAAAAGTTCATTTTTTTCTCATTAATGTACACTCTGCTCCCCATCTTGACAGAAAAAAGCAGAAATGTAGACATTTTTGCAAATGTATTAAACAAAAAAACGGAAATATCAGTATTGAGTAGAAGCATCCTTTTGAGCTTGTACAGCCATGAGTCTTTTTGGGAATGATGCAACAAGCCAATCAGAGGCCAGCAGTTGACGTTGGTGTATATTTCAAGTAAAAGAAAAACTTACTTGAACCAGTACTCCTACCATTTGGCACAGGTGTTTTTAATTAGCAGGAGACTGCAAGGAGGGTTTCTGCCCTTTTGCTCTCAGCTCACATACTGGGAGCTTGTAAAAGGTGAGTTGTCAAACAGCTTTCCGAGCGTGCTTGTGCTGTGTGGCGGCCATTGTTTTGGTGGTTTTGTCAGTGGGTCGGTGTGGCCTGGAGTCATGGGGACTCAGCCTTGCAGCAATGGTGTTGTGAGGCACCAAGTCACCTTCCCTGCGGCGGTGGTTGGCACATGGCGCTGCATATTTAAGGCTTCAAATAAGTAAGGGACCCACTCAGAGGTTCACCATGACATGGCAGTGGGCTTCATGCAGTCTGATCAGAATGTTAAAACATAAATATCATGTTTAGGATATATATGTTTTTGCCTAGCGATATTAGATCAAAATATGATTTTAGGATGTCCGGTTCATCTCTTTTTCTCTAGCTATGTTTCATATCCATTTGCACTTCCTCATAGAAACCCATGTTGTTTAGACAATTTCTTTCATGAATCCATGCTGGTTGTCAGTTGTTATATTATTCTCTCTAATATATTTTTCATTTCATCTCTTAAATTGTCCTCAAAAACTTCACACACCACCGATGTCAGACTTTCTGAACCATAGTTGTCTGGATCCACCGTCTAACCTTTTTTAAATATCAGTACCATGTCAGCCATCCTCCAATCCTGAGGCACCAATTCTGTTACAAGAGAGTGTAAGAAGATGAGATACAGCGGTCTGTCAATTATTGAGTTCAATGCGCTCATCTGTGGATGAATGCCATCTGGCCAGGGGGATTTGTCAGTTTTTAATTTGTTCAGATACTTGTTTTAATTGTTTTAATTTGTTCAGATATTCTGCTCTCAGATTAGGTGCCAAAATCCTGGTAACAAATTCCCATTAATTTGTTGAAATCAGCTTTCCTACAGTTCCAGGTTTTTGCATTTTCCCTTTGAAATGTTTTATTGAATATTACATTGAGACTTACCATATTGTTGCTGTATCCCAAAAGCTCTGGGACCAGTAGATCTGCAATTTGATCTGGCCAATTTGACAAGACCAGTTCCAGCTGGTCGGTTCATCTACTCTCAGAGAGGAAATTGTCTTGAATTAGAGTTAAAAACTTACAGATTTTAGCACAACCAGAAGAGTCTATGTCCCACTTAATGTATGAATATTATAAGTTTCCCAATAATAAGGGTCCTATTATTATTATTTGCTGCCTTTTCCATTTGTTGTAACATTTCAACTTCTACCTCTTGAGCTATATTAGGAGGTTCATAGCAAATTCCCATTAGCAGCTTCATATTATTGCCATATCAACGTATGTTCATTTATCCATACCGCCTCTATATAGTTGCACCTCCCCCCAATACCATAATTAAACACAATTCTTTAATTGGATTTAATGAAAATACACACCCCTCCATCCTTTTTTTCTTTCCTGTCCTTTCTAAATATAGTGTTTAACCCTGTGTGTCACCCACTCATGGCTCTAATACAGCCATGTTTCCGTAATGCCCACCACATTGTAATTTGTGTCTGACATAAGTCTCCAATTCATTCATTTTATTTTCAAGACTTCTTGCAGACATGTAATACTACTCGAACATTTATTACTCCTGGTCACCTCCCTAAATTCCTTACATGTCCCAGCCTCCTCTCAGTCCTGCTTGACTCCTACTGTTTCACAGTCTCTGTCTTCTCCATCTATCCCCTTATTTGTATAATTACCCTCCCTCCCCCAGATCCTAATTTAAAAACTCCTCCATCTATCTGACCATTTTTTTCCCCCTAGCACAGCTGCACCCTCCCCATTGAGGTGCAGGCTGTTCCTAGTGTAGAGCCTGTAGCCGATGAGAAGTTGGGCCAGTTCTCCATGAACCCAAACCCTTCCTTGCTGCACCAAGTTCTAACCCATGTATTTAGCTCCCTAAGCTCCTGCTGTATTTGTAGTGATTCTCGTGGCATCAGTAGTATTTCCGAAAACACCACTTTGGAGGTCCTGAACTTCAGCTTCTTTCCTAATTCCCGATAATAGTTTTTTAAGGACCTTCCATCTCCCTCTTACCTTGTCATTGGTACAGACGTTGTACCATGACTACTTTTCCTCACTCCCACCCAGCAATGTCTATCCGATCTGCAATATGCTGAACCCGAGCACCCAGCAGACAACACACTGTTCTGCATTCGCAATCTCAGTGGCAGGTGACCCTGTCTGTCCGCCTAATTATAGAGTCCCCTACCACCATCATCTGACTGCCCTTTGTGGCACTCCTATTTTTCCAAACGTACTCTCTTTTGTAGAAAGGATGTAAAATCTAAACCCCAGTCTGAGGTTTTATTATTCATCATGCGATCTTGTGATAGCTGTGTTTTCTATAGAACTAAAGGCAATCTGGAAAAAAAAAGGTCCATCAGACATTTTCATATTTTACATCTGTATTTGTAAGCCATATTTATGTATTCAATATTATACTGATGGGTATACACACCAAAACATAGAAGAAAATTGCTGAAACTAGATATCCACATTTCTAAATGCAGTAGATCTGTCTCTTATAATGCCCAGAGACCATTTGTTATCATTGGAGGAAGATGCAGAGGATAATTTACAACCAAATACCGTAGTTTCCATTTGGAACATTAAAGTAATAAAACAGAAACAGCTTCATTCTTACATGAGCAAAAACATTTATTTGATGAAATGGATAGAAATGAACTAATATCTATATATCAAACATTCATTTACAAAAAATCATTTACAACATTCAAGCTGTAGTAAAAAGCCCTTGCTGTAATTGTTGGTAAATATTCCCAGCCCCCCGACAAAAAAAAAAAAAGGCTGATTTTTGGGCTGTGGATGCTCAGAGTAGAGAATTTTCAAAGAAAGCCACAGGCCCCTTTACTACACCAGCACCATGTTACTTCTATTCCTGAGACATCACTTCTTTATACCAAGCATAACTTTTCTGCTCTTTGGTCATATGAAAAAGTGAAATATATTTATCTTATATTCTGTCATTTTTTCAGTTAATTTAAAACGTGCAGGATGGTTTGAGTCTGCCGAGTGGTTATGTCCACAAAAAATTGTGGATCTGTACATTGATCATTCCTTAACAGTGATAATATATAGCAATTGCACTTCACAGAGCAAAAATTAACACCGTTGATAAAATATGTATCACTTGTAAACGATAAATCTACTTAAAAAGAATTTAATGTCATTTTTTTGTTTATCCTATAAGAAGGACTAAAACATGAAACAGAATTTTGTTCAAATGAGGGATTAACATGATACCCTAATAGCAGTAAGCTACAGGGGCTTCAATAGCCGCAGGTACTGCACCATTATTGTTCACAGAGTGTAAGCCTGTGAGCACGGCCCTCACGTCTCTTGGGCTGTTTTAAGCTATTTGTTACTCTGTAATGTCTTATTTTGTACTCGTCGTTTCTGAATTGTAAACTGTTATGGAATATGTTGACGCTATAAAAAAGATATTTTTATTGAGTAGTCAGTTATGTGGTTCATCAGATAACTGATAGCACCCACTACGCTACAGATGGTACAGAAGTGAGTTGTTACTCATATTTATCACCGCTAAATAGGTGCTAGGGAGAGAAGTGCAAACTGTACCCATGTTTGTCATTATTCACACAACCTTACCTTAATTTTTTTCCCCATTCCAGTGCCATGCACAAATAACTGCTGAAGTGTCACTCCACAGATGTCTATTCACGGCATTTTTATGGTATCCACTTCTATTTGCTCAAAAATGACTTCTGCAGAAGAAAGTTAGATGAGGACGGAGGCCACATGAGAAGTCAATCTTGAGCAGATGAGTGAGGTGTATAGCTGAGATTACCGGACACCTCACTAACAATGATGAGCGAATACTAACTATTCGGGTTTGAATTATTTGTAAAAAATCCCAAAGTACTCTTCTGGTTTCATCATAATGAACCAAATGAAAGTCCATGGGGAACCCGAGCAAATTTTGTGAAACATTTCCCACTCCAGTGCCATACAAAAATAACTCCTGAAGTGTCCAGTGAAAGGACATCTGTGGAGTGTCTTGCATTTTTTCGTTATTGAATGATCTCAGTGAGAGGAACACAATTATAATCTTGATACCTTTTAATGGCTAACTAAAATAAAGTGATGTTATAAAGCAAGCTTTCGAGACATCTCAGGTCCCTTCATCAGGCATGGTATGACAAAATATCTTTTGTCATACCATGCCTGATGAAGGGACTTGAGATGTCTCGAAAGCTTGCTTTGTAACATCACTTTATTTTATTTTAGTTAGCCATTAAAAGGTATCAAGATTATAATTTTTTTACTCTCACTGAGAACATTCAATAATTTTTCAACTGGCTAACACGGTACCAAAACCTTTTCACTTGTAGCATTTTTTTTGTGGCATCCACTTCAATTTGCTCAAAAGTGACTTTTCCTGCAGAAGAAAGTTAGATGAGGACGGAGGCCACAGGAGATGTCAATCTTTAGCAGATTAAAGGGGTATAGCTGAGAATGCTGGACACCTCACTAATAGTGATGCGTGAATACTAACTGATGAAAGTACTATTCTGGTTTCATCATGAATAACGAACCTAAAGTCAAGGGGAACCTGAGCATTTTTCTGGGAGATCTTCAAGAAAAATTCTCAGGTTACCCATTGACTTGCATTAGGTTCGTTATTCGTGACAAAACTGGAATAATACTTTAGGATTCATTATGAATAATCCAAACCTTAATAGTTATCATTCACTCATCACTACTAATAAATGAAATACTAGCAGACAATTTAGAATCCATTTACATATGGCTCTGGAGAAAAAAAAATAAAGTTCATTTTCTAAGGTATGCTTTATTAGTTATGGCAAACACTGATATTTTTATTATAAACAGCAGCTACATTGGTTATTTGAAAAGCGCTTTATAGATTAAAGAATTACAGCCTTCAGGTATAAGACACTGTATCTCATGTCAGTGACAGAAGCCTGCCGGAATCCATACATTTTACAGCTGTCCAAAAGAGAGGGGTACTCTATACCAATTAATAAAAGGATTTCTCTAGAACCAGCACCTAAACTGTATACATAGTATACAGCAGAAAAAATCAACATGCCAATATGATAAAATCATATTGTAAAAACAAATCCAATTAATGCTAATATAAAGACAGAGAAACATTTTTGTACAGAAATCTACTTACATCACTGAGCAAACAGCCGTCAATACAGGTACAACTAATTACACATCACAGAAACTCAAAAAAGGTAATATCATGAAAAAGCAAAGTGCTCACAGTAACACATAAGTATAAAAAGTTTCATCAGTGCTGCTCCTGGCTCATCGGATCAGACATTATTATACCGTTGAATGCAGTTATCAAATTAGCCATTCATTTAAACACAATCTATTCACTTCTGGAGGTCAAATTTTTGAGAGCAAAAGGGACGACAGAAAAAATGTAGCCATAGTGGTTGTCATCTGCGAATTATCTTCCCAAAAACTGAAAATTTTTCATATTCGATCTGTTCCCACAATTTTACCACCAATTACTGAGGCTGCATCTGAAAAGCTGAAATCAACAGAAAAATTCCACTATCTCCATTATTAAATAAGACAGAATTAAAACTTTTCCTACTGGGTTTTACTTGACTTACTATGATATGGACATAGTTACAGTAAACCAACAATATACATGAAGGACACGCACCACATGTATAAAAACAATGACAAACATGCATTTTTCACCTAATCCAAACCACCAAGCATTTCATCAACTGTATATTTCAACCCAACAGCATAAAAATATCCCTATGGCCCACTGCAAAAATTCAGATTTCAGCTTTGAAAATAAAAGTTGTGATCCAGCTGGTTACTGTTGATGACACATATCTTGTATATATCTGCTTGCTGGTTCTACATAATTATATTCTTTTTAGGTCTAGACTTGTGAATGTTTGAAAAGCCAGCAACATAGTAATTTTAGCTATAAACACTTACTGCTTATAATGTAGCTGACGCCATCCAACAGAGCAGTGCAGGAATACAACCCATTATAATGTTCCAAATGTATAATACATAGTTGGTATAAATTTATGTTATTTAAAATAATTTATACTGCATTGTGTTTCACATTGTCATTTAGCTGTGTCTTATTTGAATTTAGACTGCACAGGGCTAGAGATGAGCGGACCTATGGAAATTCGGTTTAGTGAGTTCAGCCGAACTTTAAATTAAGATCATTTTGGCACCCAGACTTGACCAGAACGTCAATAGAAGTCACTAATTAGGCAGTTCAGGTCTCTGATCACGTGCGGGGCTTTTCCATTTTTTTATTTTATTTTTTTTTTGGAGGGGGTGCACTCTACATCCGATAATGCTGTTGCTACCCCCAGTACAAGCTAATCAAACACTGCAAATGGCTCACACTGGACCGAGCGTACCCGAGCACAGCGATGCTCATGCAAGTGGTGTTCATACATAAAGCACCCGAACTCTGTTCTGATATAAACGTTCGAACACTGAACCTCGTGTTCGCTCATCTCTACATAGAGCTCTAAGGTGTAGTGAGGAAAAGCAACAAGATACAAGCTCTGTTCAAATTTGCATTGGAGGCTTTGCCGCAGACACCAAAAAAGATATCAGACAAAATAGAGCAGCATGCTACGCTGTTTTGTTCAGTAAACTGATGGACACCACCACGGAAACCAGACTGACCCTTTATAGTCATTGGAGTCTGTTGGATGCCACTAGTTTCCCTTGTGTTACAGATTCAGCACTGCAAAGTCTTTTTGGGTAACCTCTTAGGACAGTGCAGAACAATTAAATTAAAGCCATTGTCTTACAAATGAATATCCAAGCTTAGCTACCATTTGCCTTCGATAAACTTTGTTAAACATTTTGTGCTTCATATATCTTTATAGTAGTTCAGTTTTTATCCCCTACACAGAGATAAGTTTACAGAATTACCTAGGACTAGGGCTCTGTTTATTTTAACATATTACGGTTTTAGGTGGAACTTGATGGACGTCGGTCTACTTACAACCTTATAAACTAGAATATTTGGCTCATCTTATATCAACATTCTCAGGGATAAAACAAACATCTTGTCCATGGCAACAAGCGCCTATATATTTTTTTTACTTTATTTTTTTTAAACTGGGTTATAAAAGTAGACTATGGCCTGATCACAGAGTCCGAGTTCTATTTGTCCAGTGCAATCTACAAAATAAAAACATACTTGCTGTTGTGGGCAATAAAGCCACTTATTCTAAGATGAGTTTGGTACGACACACTAATAAAATTCAAAATAACTACTGCACTACAAGACTGGGCAGAGATGAAATGAAGGCTCATCATCCTTAGCTTCTCAATCAGTTCAATATAAAATCCATAGCAGAGCAGCCTTGTCACTCAGATTTATCCACTCTATTTCATCTGATGTCTATGAGAATACAAGCTGCTCTGTTGAATGAAGCCTCCGACTTCCCAGTGCGGTGCCTACAATCACTACACAGGTGATTAAGCCACATTAGGCATAAATGTAGAGCCACAAGTTGCCTTAATGCAGCCACTTAATGGTATGTGCACGTTGTCTTTTTCAGGCAGATTCCTCTGAAAAAGCTTCACAAATCTGCCACAAAATGATGCACAGCAATACAAAAATTACATTGCTGTGCACATGTTCAGTTTTTTTGTTACTTCTTTTAACTATTTCATGATTCAGAAACTATGAAACAGTTAAAAAAAATAAAAATAAATAATGCTCATTTTTTGGACAGCTTCATTTGGAAGCCCCCCGCTCTACAAAGATAAAAGAACATTAAAAATATTCTAGCAGCTAAGCCGCCACTAACAACGGTCAAACCATCAGTGAAGCTGATCAGGAAAAAGATTGCCGGCTTCAGCGAGGAAAGCCTCGGTCGGTCAACCAGTATCTTGAGGACATTGTGTGCACATACCCCAGGATTGCAGTCTGAAGGAGCCTAAACAAAGAGGAACAATTTAGCTGACCGGAAGTAAAAATTCTGTGCCTACTCTATAATATAATATTTAGATTCTGCCAATGAAAAGTAAAGCTAATAGATTTGTCTAAGAAAGTTCATGTCCAGTAATCATCTGTTAGAATGAGCAGCAATATGTTGGCAAAAACGTTGGACAGACACAACTTTCCCTGATATTTAAATAATTGATTTCAGCAGAATCTGTTTTGTTTTTAACATTAGAGTCTATGGAAAACGGATCTGTTACTGTTTGCTATTTATCTTTCATTTGCTTATAGAACATTCCACATCTTGCACTTCCGTAGTCAGGATAGCATCCTATATATCAGTTTAATCACTTATATCCTCAGAAAGAATATACATAATGCCAATAGTCCTCATAAAATATATAGCTTTATTAAATCATGAATAAAAACATACACAGACAATAGGCATAGCAGGGCAAAGGAAACTGCAAATATAACCCCCAGGTACTGGAGGGAGGTGGGTAGAGACTCACAGAGCCCTCATAGGGCATCAGTAATAAACATCAAAATCTAATCACATAGGTCTCTGTGATATTCCAGCACATTAATATATGGCCACTTGGCCAGGTATAATTATGTGACGGTGTCTGATTTTAAAGTCCCTAATTGATCCCGCAGGGATTAGCAAAGGAGAATTTCTAATATGGGAATAGACATACCTGGCTCCTGATGAAGCCCCAAATACGTGGGGATTATATTTGCAGTTTCCTTTGCCTATTGTCTGTGCATGTTTTTATTCATGATTTAATAAAGCTAATATATTTTATGAGGACTATTGGCATTATGTATATTCTTTCTGAGGATATAAGTGGTTTAACTTATCTTTCATTTGGAATGGATCCAGTAAGAATAAAATGGATCCTTTACAGATCAAAGAAAAACGGATTATTAAGTAACGGATCTGTTTTCCATAGACTTCAATGTTAAAAAAAAACCAAAACAGATGATTACTGGACATGTGAACGCAGCCTTCGATCTTGCAACTTTTTAGTATAATTTAAACCGGATCATGTGCTTACACCAATGATGTAGAGCACTGTCAGCTTGGACTAAACCCAGGAAAGGACATCAATCCTGGCATCCCTGCTGCTGCTGTTTTAGAGGGACTGTCTACAAAATGTAAACTTCAATCATTGTTATAAATAATGATGGTCAACAATAAAACTCTTTTGTTCATGCATTGTTTTTGTATGGCCATTACTGTATGTTTTATAGCATAAAAAACAATTATTTTAATACAACCTGTGATCATACAACAAACAAAGCCAATATGTACTAAAATATTTTTTTACAGCACCAATATAAATGAATAATCTAGAAGCATGAGATTGTTGCTATTTGCAGAACACACGTTCTATGCAAACTGTGAGCGCAGCAGTTCAAGTCGGCTGAATATCAGGAAAAAGGGAGTTAAAACACAATATTACAGAATCAAACTATTGAGAAGACCCTTCTGGTAGAGCGCATTATGTGAAGGATTTCTCGCTGTACAGTGCCAATCAGTGCTATACAGTAGCCCCCGAGACTAGCCCAATCACGATACAAGAGTAACCAAAAGTCGCTCTGCAGTTTTAACGACTTAGCAAGCGTTCTTTTTGTGGATACTTCATGAAAACTTCAATGACTTTGCACCAGGCAGGCATTTCTTTTTAAAAATAAAATAAAATTTATACTATTTTTTAGCATTTTATTAAGAAAATCAGGGAAAAGAAGTAGGCTTACCCTGATATGCATCATTTTCAAGTTATAGGATAATTTGAGAAAATGTAATAATTTGTTGCTATGTTGTATTGGATGTCATGATAAATTGTTATTGGGATAGCATGAGCCATTCATTTACTAAAATACATGACTGAAATGTGCAAGAATGGGCCTTTTCAGTCATGTGAGTAGCCTAGTTCACATTTTGGTGATGTTGCTGTGTATGTTAGTCCCCATTCAGACTATCCATGTTTTTACAGATAGTACACATACCCAGTATAGTTTATGGGGCTGTATACGTGTTTTTTTGTCGACAGTGTTTGCAAAAAAATCCCCAGAAAGGCATGTCTATTTATATCAAAATCACCTACACATATTCATAGGTCCATGAAAAATCATACACAGTACATAGTAGCCATTGGTGTGCTATCATTTTTAACATTGCAATGGGAAGGTTCGCAAATTTATTTGTGCATACCAGAAAGTAACCATTGATGGTAAAATCTGAAACACTCATCAAAATCAGATTCAAAACACTGATGAAAATAGGGCTAATTTTTTCTACTTAAGTGACACCCCCCGAATTTAAAGAACCCACCTCTAAAAAAAAGACACAAAACAGTGACTTATAAATTCACACGGAATAGGCACGTTGTAATATTCAGGAAGTAATTTTCCACTTATCCAGTCTACTTTTATGAAAATCCATCCCTATATATATATACTGTATACACTGTATATTTCTTTTGCCATGTACTTCTGTTCCCTTTTATGATCTTTTACAAATCTACTGATTAGAAAGTAAAAAGAAGTATGGAGGGGCGAGGCTGCATGCTGTGCGTGTCCTGTACTATGTGCACTATATCTCCCCGGCCTCAGAACGGATGGGAGAGAAGAAATAAACAACCACATGTATGTGGACCTCCTGCGTCATCTAGTCCAACCCCCTGCTCAAAGCAGGATTCACTAAATCATCCCAGACAGATGTCCCTCCAACCTCTTTTTAAAGACTTCCATTGAAGGAGAACTCACAATTCTCGTGGCAGCCTGTTCCACTCATTGATCACTCTCTGTCAAAAAGTTTTTTCTAATATCTAATCTGTGTTTCCTCCCCATCAGTTTCATCCCATTGCTTCTAGTCTTTCCTTGTGAAAATGAGAATAAAACTGATCCCTCTACAGTGTGACAGCCTTTAAGATATTTCTAGACATCTATTAAGAGTCCTCTCAGTCTTCTCTTTTGCAAGCTAAACAATCCTAAATCCTGATTTGAATCATAGACTTTTTTCTCAGCTACCTACTAGCAGTTAAGTATAACAAATAATTCATTAGTGCATTTATCTGAACATAAATCTGCGGGAATCCAACATCCCTAAGCCTTTTGGACAAGGTGGACCACCACATGGAGCTGTGTAAAGATAGATTAAGGAATAATTCTTCCTTTTAAGCAATGTGCCTCTGGATTTAGGGGTGCTTCACACACAGCGAGCTAGCTGCCGAGATCGCTGCTGAGTCACGCTTTTTGTGACGCAGCAGTGACCTCATTAGCGATCTCGCTGTGTGTGACAATGAGCAGCGATCTGGCCCCTGCTGCGAGATCGCTGCTCGTTACACACAGCCCTGGTTCGTTTTCTTCAAAGCCGCTCTCCCGCTGTGACACACAGATCGCTGTGTGTGACAGCGAGAGAGCGACAAATGAAGCGAGCAGGGAGCAGGAGCCGGCGTCTGACAGCTGAGGTAAGCTGTATCCAAGATAAACATCGGGTAACCAAGGTGGTTACCCGATATTTACCTTAGTTACCAGCCTCTGCAGCTCTCACGCTGCCTGTGCTGCCGGCTCCGGCTCTCTGCACATGTAGCTGCTGTACACATCGGGTTAATTAACCCGATGTGTACAGCAGCTAGGAGAGCAAGGAGCCAGCGCTCAGTGTGTGCGGCTCCCTGCTCCCTGCACATGCTAAGCGGTGTGCGCTGGTAACTAATGTAAACATCGGGTAACCATACCCGATGTTTACCTTAGTTACCAGTCTCCGCAGCTTCCAGACGGCGGCTCCGTGCAAGCGCAGCGTCGCTTGCACGTCGCTGCTGGCTGGGGGCTGTTCACTGGTGAGATCTGCCTGTTTGACAGCTCACCAGCGACCATGTAGCAATGCAGCAGCGATCCTGACCAGGTCAGATCGCTGGTCGGATCGCTGCTGCATCGCTAAGTGTGAAGGTACCCTTAGGACAGCTACAGTAGAAGTGCTTGTGTGCATCTGCCCTATCATCCTATCGGCATAATTTATGGCAAACAGTTCAATCACTGCAGATACCCATCACGGCACCCGTATCAGCTCCAATATAACAATACATCAGACACGTTGACTAAAGGCCCCGTCACACTAAGCAACATCGCTAGCAACATCGCTGCTAACGAACAACTTTTGTGACGTTGCTAGCGATGTTGCTGTGTGTGACATCCAGCAACAACCTGGCCCCTGCTGTGAGGTCGCCGGTTGTTGCTGAATGTCCTGGGCCATTTTTTAGTTGTTGCTGTCCCGCTGTGAAGCGCACATCGCTGTGTGTGACAGCGAGACAGCAACAACTAAATGTGCAGGCAGCAGGAGCCGGCTTCTGCAGAGGCTGGTAACCAATGTAAACATCGGGTAACCAAGAAGCCCTGTCCTTGGTTACCCGATATTTACCTTTGATACCAGCCTCCGCCGCTCTCACTGTCAGTGCCGGCTCCTGCTCTGTACACATGTAGCTGCAGGACACATCGGGTTAATTAACCCGATGTGTGCTGTAACTAGGAGAGCAGGGAGCCAGCGCTAAGCATTGTGCGCTGCTCCCTGCTCTGTGCACATTTAGCTGCAGCATACATCGGGTAATTAACCTGATGTGTGCTGTAGCTAGGAGAGCAAGGAGCCAGCGCTCAGTGTGCGCTGCTCCCTGCTCTCTGCATGTGTAGCTGTGTGCACTTGTAACCAAGGTAAATATCGGGTTGGTTACCGATATTTACCTTAGTTACCAAGCGCAGCATCTTCCACGCAGCGCTGGGGGCTGGTCACTGGTGAGCTCACCAGCAACTCGTGTAGCCACGCTCCAGCGATCCCTGCCAGGTCAGGTTGCTGGTGGGATCGCTGGAGCGTCGCAGTGTGACATCTCACCAGCAACCTCCTAGCAACTTACCAGCGATCCCTATCGTTGTTGGGATCGCTGGTAAGTTGCTTAGTGTGACGGTACCTTAACCAAGAAGGTTGTGCAATCTGTAACCTGCTTTTCAAGCTTTGACTTGGCTGTTTAAAATAAGCAACCAAATCCCAGACAGTTTCACGCAGTCTATGATCACAAATTCATGTTCAACTTGAAACTTGTCATTTGGCAGGTTAGGGATTTAGGCATGCTGCATGGTGACCATATTGATGATCATCACGGTGAGAAGTGCGACCATAGCCTAAAGCTGGCGGGAAACATATGGCGTTCCTCTGGCTCCAATACCAAGGCTTCTTTCTAGTGTAGGAAAGTTCCATAAGCTCAGTTCACACTTCATTTGTGAACTTCCAACACATTCACCAAAGGCATCCATGGGGACTCATTAACCCAGTGTATGCCAAAAGAATTCCCTTTAACATAAGTTGGACGGTCCTGTGCCAGAATACATTTTTCATTTATGGAATAGTGTAGTATACAAATAGTGTACAATTTTTTTTTTTACTAGGTATATTGGTAACTTTTTTTTTTATCCATATACATTGTAACAAGAAAAACCTCTGAAATACAAAGGTACACATAATTACAATGAAGGCCCTATTGAAGTCTATGGATTATTATTAAAGGGAATCTGTCAGCAGGTTTTTGTTACCTCATCTGAGAGCAGCATGATGTAGGCAAGGAGATCCTGAATCCAATGATGTATCACTTAGATCTACTGGCTCTAGCTGTTGTAACACAAAGAGTGTAGATGTAGCAGGGCCCATAGAGGTGCCCTAGCCCACACCAAGCTTTCAGTGTACATTTTCATAAACAGAAGCTGCTAATTACAGAAAGAGCGGATTTGGACTTGAGCTCACGTAATCTTGGGTCTGACTAATGGTAAGCTAACAAGCTTAAGCTAACATTGCAGATGAACAAAAACTAACTTTGTGATGAGAGATGCAGGGCTGAATTCTCTGTTTTAACTCTTTCAGCATGCGGTATTCAGATTATATGTCAAAAACCTGCTGAAAGAGTCCCTTTAAGGGTCACTAATTGGGTCCATTGTCAGCATCTGCAATCTGTAGCCATAAGAATGGCCTCTTGCCTGCTGGTATCTGTAGCTTTCTTTTGATTAACAGGCCTGGCGCAACATCGTAACTGGGGCATGATTTATGTGGCGTCAAGCTGGCTAATGAAAAGAAAAGCTGTGGATGTTCTCAGGTAGAAGGTGGTAAGGGCTTCCATCCAGGAACCACAGATTACTGACGTGACTGATGGATACGGTCCTGCGCACACACTATAGTCACTACATCTTGGAAGCATTAATGAATTGGTAATAAGGTAGTATGTGATACCTGGGTAACAGGTAAATCATGTAGTATTCTAAGGTAAGCTAAAAAGAAGCCTACTAGATCTACAAATGGTAACAAAGAACATCCACGCATATAAAAATATAATGACCACCCAATTTGATTTTGATACTTTGGATAACTGGATTCAAAGACATGTTAGTTAATGCTATGTGAGTCATATTTCTCTATATTGCATTTGTCTTTATGAGCTAAAACATACTTTTACATTTTTTATAAATATATTTTTTAAATAAATCTTGATAAATGTATCATTTAAAAATTAAACGAAGATGCAAAAATTAAATAATATAGCTGCTTATGGCCAAGGCCTTTCTAAAGTTGTAATTTAAAAGTAGATATCCGAAGATTAATTTATTTTTTTCACAAAAAAATACATGAGATGTATTGAGGTTTTTGAAAAAACTCCTCCAATCTTACTTATGGACAGAAAATGAGGTAAGCCTGTTCCACTCTAAAACTACATTTCAAGTAATAGGGTAGCAGAAAAAACCTAAATACCTTTTGGGGCTGAAAAAAAAAATCTCTGCACCTACCAACGTACCTACAATTTTAAGTTGTTTCCAATTTTCTGGAAAAGTTTCTATTAATTCATTGAACTAAATGATGTAACGATAATACTGAACAACAGTGTCTCCAGTGGTATCCAGTAATACTGGACAAAGTCACAGCCATTCTTACTCAGGCTACTTTCACACATCAGTTCTGGCATCAGGCACAATCCGACGTGTGCCTGATGCAACGGATCCGGCGCAGAATATGCAAAAACTGATGTGCCTGATCCTTTTGTTTGACTGTTCCAATATACCTGATCCGTCAAAAAAACGGATCCGACGCCTCCATTTTTGCATCCTTTTCGTCCGTTTTTTTGCTGGATCCGTTTTTTTTCAATACATTGGAGCATGCACAGTTTACAAAAACAGATCCGGTGGCCGCATCCGTTTTTTACCACGTTACGCCGGATCCGGCGTCCATAGGCTTCCATTGTAAAACACGCCGTATCATGCCGGATCCGGCGCGATGCGTTTTTTTTGCTGGACAAAAAAATATTACAAGATACGTTCCCTCCGGCCACCGCTTTAGGCAATTATGACGGATCCGGCAAAAGCCGGATGCAACGCAAGGCCATCAGGCACAATCCGGCGCTAACACAAATCAATGGGGATAAAACGGATCCGGCGCCAGATCCGTTTTACCCGTTTTTTTCCGGATTGTGCCTGATGGAAAAAAAACTGATGTGTGAAATTAGCCTTAGATGGGATGATATACGGGACCGGTTGAACAAGCTTTGATTGGAGATCTGATTGTTCTATACAGGTTGAGGCCTTATTTTCACTCCTATAGTTAGGTATTTCTTTTCATCAGTATTTGTAAGGAAAAACCAGGAAGGAAGCCTGCACAGGCATAATGAAAAGATTTATACGACTTCCATGGTTTGGAACCAGTTCTGGCTTTTGCTTATAAAAATTACAAAATACTGGGAAAACATTTTTTTCTAATTAAGCTAAGTTTTTATTGGCTTTGGTTTTCTTTTCGAGTCCATGAAAGCCTTCTAATCACTATAAGGCCTAAGCCACACAGCATGAAAATCGGTGCGAGTGGAATGCGAGAAAAAAAAAATCGCATTCCACTTGGACCAATATTAGCCTATGTGCCAGCACACGAATGATTATTTTCTCAGCCCTAATCGGACCAAGAAAACAACTGAAGCATGCTGCGATTGTAATGTGATCATTGTTTCTCTCACACCCATTCTAGTGTCTGGGGCGAGAGAAAAATCGCACTGCACTCGCAGTACACTGGTGTACCGTGAGTGCAGTGCGAGAATGGCAATAGCCGGCTACAGAGGAGAGAGGGAGAGAAATCCCTTCCTCCCTCCCCTCCGCAGCACCGGCCCACCCCTCCTCAGTGCTGGCCCGTCACCCGCAGCGGAGGTCCGATTGCAAGATCGGACCTCAGTCGCAGGGACACTCGCATGATACTCGGCTCTGCTGTACTGCCTGCTTGAGCCGAGTGTCATGCGAGGGGATTGCAGTGGCCCCAGCCTCACAAGGAGCTCATGTGTGTCATAGTATGCAAAGTAAACAATGATCACTTGTATTTGCTCATATCTATCATAGTGAAAATGTACCAGTGTAAAAATAAAACCAAAACTGAATGGTAAAGCTCATTACATTAGGCCGACAGCTATCTCCCCCATAAAATGAGGACTTGGAAGCAGTTTATCTCCTAAAAATCAAAAGACCAGCAATTAGAATTCCAACAGGAAAGATCAGTCTCTACCCCGAGATCATCTGTTGGGAATAGTCAGGAGGCATCCATTCACATTTGACTGTTGGCCAATCCCACCAATATCTGTTGATTCGTCTACCTTTAGTTTACAGGGAACCTATCAGGTCCTGTATACAACCAGAACCAAGAATGGTTCTGGGTGTGTATTTCTAATCCCTGCCTAGCAGTCCCAGTCTATAGTAGCATACATAAAGAGATCTTTAGAAAAAGTATTTCTAAAGATCCTTTATGATATTCTAATGAGGCCAGCAACTAGTTGCAAGGACGTTAGTTCCCTTGGCTAGTCTACTCCCTTAGTCCTGTGGGCGTGCTAACATGCTAATGAATGCGCAGCGTCAGATGCATGGTCGCTTTCACCTCTCTGCTGTCACCGGGTCGACGCTAGTTTTCGCCCCTGGACTTCCAGTAATGCGCACTATGACACCGGGTGTACCCGTCCTATCTTCAGAGAGGTCTAGTGCGCATGACCGGAAATGCGGTGACTTCTGATTATGCGCACTACCTGCTGTCTGATGCGGTGACAATGGACACAGGTACGTGCGTCACTGCCGATGATGACTCCGCGCCATGGGCATTGAATACCATGCTAGCACGTCACTGTGGGCGGAATGGGCGCAGGAACTAACGCTCTTGAGACTAGTCCCTGTGCTCATTAGCATATCATAAAGGATCTTTAGAAATACTTTTTCTAAAGATCTCTTTATCTATGCTACCAGATACAGGGACAATTAGGTAGGGATTAGTAATATACACCCAGAACTGCTTGTGGTTCTGGGTGCATATTGCATCTGACAATTTCACTTTAAGGTGTATAGTGTTTTAAATGAAATGAGAAAAGTCTTATTTATCATTAATCTTGACCATGCCAACATAGAACTAATGCTCGGTAATATGTAGCTTGTAGCAACATTTGCCAAACTCATCGCTGCTCACCACAAGACTCTTTCCAAAAGCAGTCACTAGGCAAAGACCCGGTCTTACTCACCAATCACCTACATTAGCCTACATTAGTTACAAACGCTTTCCGTGTAAATAAGCTGTTAAGGAACACCAAAGATTTAGGATGATCACCAGGGCCAATTTATTTGATTGAAAATGAGAAATCCAATTACTGCTGAAGAAATTGTGAAATGTTTCTGCAACGTGTCAGTTTGTTATTTGAGAGAAAAACTCTTAATACAAATGTATCACTCCACAGAAAATGTAAAGAATTTCTGCCATGTAGAAAAAAAAAAACTATAAAAAGTTTCCTGCACTATTTGCACATATGAACCGTAAACATGGTGGAAACAATGATCAATAAACAATAATTGTGCTGTGATCCTTCTATGCAATGATAATATATGTCTGGCATAAAACATTCAGGTAAAGCCAGCAGTGTGCAAAATATGAAATACACAACAAAATAATATTCCTGAAATACTCTATCATCAAATAATAATTCCTGAGAATATTTCCTGTTAATAATAAACACGCAGACGACTTCCTAGTGCATAGTGCTTTCCATAAACCGTAATGACAGCCTCCACTAATGAGAAATCTGGTCACGACATGATGTTTTATGTGGTGTTCCCAATAACTAAATCCATGAAACACCAAGAAAATCTAACAAGGCTCCATTCATTCATTTCCTAGATGTGTCACTATTCACCATCAAGTGTATTGAAATAAGTAGAAAGTATGTAGCCAATTATTAACAAAAAAACTCACATTATTTTGTCCCTATTTATGCATCAGTTTTATATTAGGTCAGTATATCTGTATTGTCTGCACTTTGTTTTGTCATCCGCACTTTCTTCCATAGATCATATACCGATATAATGTGGGTGATGTATATACAGCCAATGTGCCAAGGCACGCCAGTGGTCTGTGTGTGAAAAAAATAAATAATCACAGTATGCACTAGTCTGGTCCGGCTTTTGCACCAGGTGAATGCATGCACCTATCTATATGGATGCACCAGAAGGATAAAAACCAAACACTTTAAGGCCTCTGCCACACATACGTGAAAATCACGCACGTGCTGCGAGACACTTATTTTCCCTGCGTGTTGCGTTTGGTAAGTACGTGTCTCCGGTATGTGCGGACATGTGTTCTATGTGTGCTATCCGCGATAACACACGGAGAACCGGTAATTTGCATACTCACGTGGTCCGTCCTTCCTGCTGTCCGTGGTGCTAATCTTCGGTCTCCAGCCCTGCCGACTCCCCGCTGTTGCGGCTTCCGACCGCAGTGAAGTGAATATTAAATGAGCATAATGAGCGGCGGTCGGCAGCAAGTGACAGCAGCGGCAGACACAGGAGGGCTGGAGAAGGTGAGTAAAGATTTGTTATTTTTTACTCTGACATGTGAGTTTTCTCCGGCGCGTGTCACACGGGACCGCATCCACACTACATCCGTGTGGTACGGGTGCGGGCCGTGTGACACCCGTGATGCCGGAGAAAAACGGACATGTCAGCATGAGGAACACACGGACACACGTAAGTACGGAATGGACACACGACTGTGCGACTGGAAGAACGTCTGTGCTGCAAAAATAGTAGAAAAAGGTTTTTTTTACTGGACAACGCGTTTCTACGCCGTACTGACGCCTTTTTTCAAGTAAAAAAAACCCCTAAACTTTTGGTTTTATTGACTTGAAAGTGATGCCAGTATGGTGTAGAAACACATTGTCCTATGAAGGAACCTTTTTCCATTATTTTTACAGCAAGAGACATTCTTTCATACCGTGCAGCCAAATTTAGAGTGTTTGGGTTTTTATTCTCCTTCTGGTGAATTTCACCTCGGGCGAGACCCCAGCCACGAGGCATCAGCAATTGGACTCTTTAAACCAGAGGTTTTACATTTTATCCTCCTCGAATAGGGCAACCCTATGTTGTGCGCTCTTTCCCTCCACAGCTTTTATAAGGCTATGTTCACCAAGTGCATCTTTTCTAACCACAAAGATGCAGCGTTTTTGGCCCCAAAAAATGCACCCGTGGCAAAAACACATAAAAAAATGCATGCGTTTTTGGACGCGTTTTGCCCAATGCGGTTTTTTTTTTTTAAGTCAAATCTATTGACTGGAAGGGCTCAAAAACGCAAAGAGAATTGACATGCTGCATCTTCAAAAATGCAGCCAAGATGCAGCCAACAAAAGATGCCCGGTGTGGACAGCAAAACAGAAATCTCATAGACTTTGCTGGGGGAAGGAAATGCATGCATTTAGGTGCATCTTGATGACCTCAAAAATGGAATAAAGGATGCACTGTGTGAACATAGCCTTACAAACCATCTATGTGGATGACCAGACAAAGCTGCATAAAACGTCAGTCAGTGACACAGGACTGGCAGTGTGACCCAAGCCCAAAGGCAATCAGCGCGGGCTGCACATTTGGAAATAAGATGTTCAAAACTACCAAGATGTAAATAGCTCTTTTCGATGCTACATTTTTATGACCTAAAAATAAGGTGTTAATATAGAGGCAAATGGACTTAAAAGGGTTGTCCGGTCAGGGCACATTGATCTGTAATATGGGTCATCAATAGATCGAGGGGGTCTAAAACACCCCCCCCCCCCACCTTTCAGCACAGCTCAATTCAATATTTAGTGGACACCATAATCCCATATTGATGATGTATCCCATCAATATGTCATCAAGTTATGACCGGACAACCCTTTTAAAGGAATTCTCATATGGCTTCAAATGAAATATAGACACAAACCTTTCAAATCCTATAGCACCCACTTAAAGCTTTACTGTCGTTTCAATTTTTATTTCATAAATCAATAATACACATGAAAATAAGCAACTTTATAATATATCTTACAAGACAAATCTGCTTCTTTCTCTCCCAGTCATTATCAAAAGTCTCAATTCTGAGGTAAAATCTGTACTCAGTAGTTTCCTATTACTGAGAGGAGATGGCAGCCGCTATGGAGACAATCCTATGTACACCGGAGGAGGTAGTAGCTAGAGGCCGAGGGAGGAGCTAGAGGCCGAGGGAGGAGCTAGAGGCCGAGGGAGGAGCTAGAGGCAGAGGAAAGAGCTAGATGAAGAGGAAAGAGCTAGAGGAAGAGGAAAGAGCTAGAGGAAGAGGAAAGAGCTAGAGGCAGGGAGAGGAGCTAGAGACAGAGGGAGGAGCTAGAGACAGAGGGAGGAGCTAGAGGCAGAGAGAGGAGCTAGAGGCAGAGGGAGGAGCTAGAGGCAGAGGAAAGAGCTAGATAAAGAGGAAAGAGCTAGATAAAGAGGAAAGAGCTAGAGGCAGAGGAAAGAGCTAGAGGCAGAGAGAGGAGAGCTAGAGGCAGAGGAAAGAGCTAGAGGCAGAGAGAGGAGCTAGAGACAGAGGGAGAAGCTAGAGGCAGAGGAAAGAGCTAGAGGCAGAGAGAGGAGAGCTAGAGGCAGAGGAAAGAGCTAGAGGCAGAGAGAGGAGCTAGAGACAGAGGGAGAAGCTAGAGGCAGAGGAAAGAGCTAGAGGCAGAGGAAAGAGCTAGAGGCAGAGAGAGGATCCTGAGGCAGAGGGAAGAGCTAGAGGCAGAGGGAAGAGATAGAGGCAGAGAGAGGAGCTGGAGGCAGAGGGAGGAGAGCTAGAGGCAGAAGAAAGTGCTAGAGGCAGAAGGAAAAGCTAGAGGCAGAGGGAGGAGAACACGAGGCAGAGGGAAAAGCTAGAGGCAGAGAGAGGAGAGTTAGAAACAGAACGAGGAGAGCTAGAGGCAGAGGGAGGAAAGCTAGAAACAAAAGGAGGAGAGCTAGAGGCGGAGGAGAGCTAGAGGCAGAGGGAGGAGAGCTAGTGGCAGAGGGAGGAGAGCTAGTGGCAGAGGGAGGAGAGCTAGTGGCAGAGGGAGGAGAGCTAGTGGCAGAGGGAGGAGAGCTAGTGGCAGAGGGAGGAGAGCTAGTGGCAGAGGGAGGAGAGCTAGAGGCAGAAGGAGGAGAGCTAAAAACAAAAGGAGGAGAGCTAGAGGCGGAGGAGAGCTAGAGGCAGAGGGAGGAGAGCTAGTGGCAGAGGGAGGAGAGCTAGTGGCAGAAGGAGGAGAGCTAGTGGCAGAGGGAGGAGAGCTAGAGGCAGAGGGAGGAGAGCTAGAGGCAGAGGGAGGAGAGCTAGTGGCAGAGGGAGGAGAGCTAGAGGCAGAGGGTAAAGATAGAGGCAGAGGGAGGAGAGCTAGAGGCAGAGGGAGGAGAGCTAGAGGCAGAGGGAAAAGATAGAGGCAGAGGGAGGAGAGCTAGAGGCAGAGGGAGGAGAGCTAGAGGCAGAGGGAGAAGAGCTAGAGGCAGAGGGAGGAGAGCTAGAGGCAGAGGGAGGAGAGCTAGTGGCAGAGGGAGGAGAGCTAGTGGCAGAGGGAGGAGAGCTAGTGGCAGAGGGAGGAGAGCTAGTGGCAGAGGAAGGAGAGCTAGAGGCAGAGGGAGGAGAGCTAGAGGCAGAGGGAGGAGAGCTAGTGGCAGAGGGAGGAGAGCTAGTGGCACGGGGAAGAGCGAGAGACACGGGGAAGAGCTAGAGGCAGGAGATCTAGAGGCAGCGAGCTAGAGGGAGGAGATCTAGAGGGAGGAGATCTAGAGGCAGAGGGAGGAGAGCTAGATGCAGAGTTCTGACCCCTCATCAGTAATAACTGCCATCTCCTATCTCAGTAATGGGAAAGTCTTTACTGAATACAGATTTTTGCCTCAGAATGAAGAATTTTCATAATGACTGATCAATTCTGGCAGAGAAGAAAATTATGGAATAAAAACTAAAACCATAGTTACGCTTTAATGATTAAGTGCCTGGGGATCTTTGCTTACTTAGCTGTAATACCAACATGTCATACTTGTCACATAACCCTAGCAACCAAGCATTGATCACAGCAGTGATTTGCTAAAGCCAAATAAACAAAGTGTTGGGGAAACGGGTATGGTGCACACATGCTTGCTTTCAGCCTTCTGTAGCTTATACTACTGTTTTCCTGTAGCTTATACTACTGTTTTCCAAAGCATAAAGGGATATTCCCATCTCCAAAATCCGATCACAAGATGTAGTAGGTGTAAAATTATTAACAAACATCTCCAATTAGAAATGTAGTATAGTTCATCTGATTACCTATGTCACTTACCTCATGTGCAGGGCATCACAGTAGCTTAGGCATCCGTGGTTACAACAAATAGAATCTGTCACTATATTAGTGGATGTAACCATGGATACCTAAGCTACAATGCCCTGCAAATGAGGTAAAAGACATATCCCATCAATATGTCATCAAGTTATGACCGGACAACCCTTTTAAAGGAATTCTCATATGGCTTCAAATGAAATATAGACACAAACCTTTCAAATCCTATAGCACCCACTTAAAGCTTTACTGTCGTTTCAATTTTTATTTCATAAATCAATAATACACATGAAAATAAGCAACTTTATAATATATCTTACAAGACAAATCTGCTTCTTTCTCTCCCAGTCATTATCAAAAGTCTCAATTCTGAGGTAAAATCTGTACTCAGTAGTTTCCTATTACTGAGAGGAGATGGCAGCCGCTATGGAGACAATCCTATGTACACCGGAGGAGGTAGTAGCTAGAGGCCGAGGGAGGAGCTAGAGGCCGAGGGAGGAGCTAGAGGCCGAGGGAGGAGCTAGAGGCAGAGGAAAGAGCTAGATGAAGAGGAAAGAGCTAGAGGAAGAGGAAAGAGCTAGAGGAAGAGGAAAGAGCTAGAGGCAGGGAGAGGAGCTAGAGACAGAGGGAGGAGCTAGAGACAGAGGGAGGAGCTAGAGGCAGAGAGAGGAGCTAGAGGCAGAGGGAGGAGCTAGAGGCAGAGGAAAGAGCTAGATAAAGAGGAAAGAGCTAGATAAAGAGGAAAGAGCTAGAGGCAGAGGAAAGAGCTAGAGGCAGAGAGAGGAGAGCTAGAGGCAGAGGAAAGAGCTAGAGGCAGAGAGAGGAGCTAGAGACAGAGGGAGAAGCTAGAGGCAGAGGAAAGAGCTAGAGGCAGAGAGAGGAGAGCTAGAGGCAGAGGAAAGAGCTAGAGGCAGAGAGAGGAGCTAGAGACAGAGGGAGAAGCTAGAGGCAGAGGAAAGAGCTAGAGGCAGAGGAAAGAGCTAGAGGCAGAGAGAGGATCCTGAGGCAGAGGGAAGAGCTAGAGGCAGAGGGAAGAGATAGAGGCAGAGAGAGGAGCTGGAGGCAGAGGGAGGAGAGCTAGAGGCAGAAGAAAGTGCTAGAGGCAGAAGGAAAAGCTAGAGGCAGAGGGAGGAGAACACGAGGCAGAGGGAAAAGCTAGAGGCAGAGAGAGGAGAGTTAGAAACAGAACGAGGAGAGCTAGAGGCAGAGGGAGGAAAGCTAGAAACAAAAGGAGGAGAGCTAGAGGCGGAGGAGAGCTAGAGGCAGAGGGAGGAGAGCTAGTGGCAGAGGGAGGAGAGCTAGTGGCAGAGGGAGGAGAGCTAGTGGCAGAGGGAGGAGAGCTAGTGGCAGAGGGAGGAAAGCTAGAGGCAGAAGGAGGAGAGCTAAAAACAAAAGGAGGAGAGCTAGAGGCGGAGGAGAGCTAGAGGCAGAGGGAGGAGAGCTAGTGGCAGAGGGAGGAGAGCTAGTGGCAGAAGGAGGAGAGCTAGTGGCAGAGGGAGGAGAGCTAGAGGCAGAGGGAGGAGAGCTAGAGGCAGAGGGAGGAGAGCTAGTGGCAGAGGGAGGAGAGCTAGAGGCAGAGGGTAAAGATAGAGGCAGAGGGAGGAGAGCTAGAGGCAGAGGGAGGAGAGCTAGAGGCAGAGGGAAAAGATAGAGGCAGAGGGAGGAGAGCTAGAGGCAGAGGGAGGAGAGCTAGAGGCAGAGGGAGAAGAGCTAGAGGCAGAGGGAGGAGAGCTAGAGGCAGAGGGAGGAGAGCTAGTGGCAGAGGGAGGAGAGCTAGTGGCAGAGGGAGGAGAGCTAGTGGCAGAGGGAGGAGAGCTAGTGGCAGAGGAAGGAGAGCTAGAGGCAGAGGGAGGAGAGCTAGAGGCAGAGGGAGGAGAGCTAGTGGCAGAGGGAGGAGAGCTAGTGGCACGGGGAAGAGCGAGAGACACGGGGAAGAGCTAGAGGCAGGAGATCTAGAGGCAGCGAGCTAGAGGGAGGAGATCTAGAGGGAGGAGATCTAGAGGCAGAGGGAGGAGAGCTAGATGCAGAGTTCTGACCCCTCATCAGTAATAACTGCCATCTCCTATCTCAGTAATGGGAAAGTCTTTACTGAATACAGATTTTTGCCTCAGAATGAAGAATTTTCATAATGACTGATCAATTCTGGCAGAGAAGAAAATTATGGAATAAAAACTAAAACCATAGTTACGCTTTAATGATTAAGTGCCTGGGGATCTTTGCTTACTTAGCTGTAATACCAACATGTCATACTTGTCACATAACCCTAGCAACCAAGCATTGATCACAGCAGTGATTTGCTAAAGCCAAATAAACAAAGTGTTGGGGAAACGGGTATGGTGCACACATGCTTGCTTTCAGCCTTCTGTAGCTTATACTACTGTTTTCCTGTAGCTTATACTACTGTTTTCCAAAGCATAAAGGGATATTCCCATCTCCAAAATCCGATCACAAGATGTAGTAGGTGTAAAATTATTAACAAATATCTCCAATTAGAAATGTAGTATAGTTCATCTGATTACCTATGTCACTTACCTCATGTGCAGGGCATCACAGTAGCTTAGGCATCCGTGGTTACAACAAATAGAATCTGTCACTATATTAGTGGATGTAACCATGGATACCTAAGCTACAATGCCCTGCAAATGAGGTAAAAGACATAGCTAATCAGGAGAACTATACTATATTTCTGATTAAAGGCATTTGCTAATATTATTATTACACCTACTACATATTGGGATAGGATCTTGGAGATGGGAACACCCATTTAAAAAACCCTTTTAGCTGTTTACCACTGTACAGTTTCTTTTGTGCTTATGAGTTCTTTATTGATACTTAACACAAAAAACAGGACCACAGCCTACAGAGAGAACAGTTTTATATTTCCCTTTTTATAAATCCAGTGCTGGTTTAGATGATTGTTCAAAAAGTCAATAACAAACAACAAAGTATTCAACTGGATATTGTTCAGTTTATAATTTTATACTGCTACATTTTTGGACGTAACATACTTTACATCATAAAAGGTAATCTGATAAAGCTTCTGCACTATACTGTCACAATGGTAATACTTTATTAAAGGGAATTTCTACATTTAACAGTTTTCTTCAAAAGTTTCCCCTTGAAAACCCAATGATTCCTCCCCCCTGAAGCGCTCCATGTCTGCTGTCTCTGGTCTTTTGTGGCATGGCCGCAGTGGTGACGTCATGCCTACAATATGTGACAGCTGCAGTCATGCTGTGGTGGACATCAGAAAGCAGCTAAGTACAGTCATTAGCTACAGCATCACCTGATGTAGTCGTGATGTCACCGAGCCATGACTGGAGGCAGCAATGCAGAAGCAGCGGGGGTGACTGCGGCTGACTTGTTATTATTACAGGAGGTAAGCTTTGGGGAAAAAAATGAAACATGGACAACCACTTTAAATTAGCTGCCCCCTAATGCACTGCCAGTTCAGGAATCACAGAACTGCAGGGCAAGAAAAAGTGCACTGTCCAACAACATTACATTCCAGAAAACGCTCTGATTGACTACTTTGCTGGACTTAATTTTTTTTAATTTATTGTTAATATAATTGTATGAGGGCTTGGTTTTTGCAGAATGAGTTGCATTCTTTATTGGCACTATTTTGGGGTACAAATAACTTGATAATTAAAATGTTTTAGCTTTAGTTTAACATTAAAGATAAACTACTCTGAAAACTAGAGCTTTCCACGGGAATAATTCACTAGAAAACTGTAAGGGCTTCATTATTCCACTTGCTTGTTATGCAATTGGTCAAATAAGTTTAGTACAGCAAACAGTATTTGTGACACACCGTTATCTAAGCATGCTTGTGGAGATGAAGAACGTAACCCGTAATAAGTGAAAGTGCAATCAGCACATAACGCTATATGCTACTACCGTGTTTCCCCGAAAATAAGACCTAAAGTGATTTTACAGGATTTTTGGAATATGCTTCAAATATAAGCCCAACTCCAAAAATAAGCCTAAGTTACAGTCATTGCTGGTGTAAGGAGGAGTCAAACCACAATTTCTCAGGGTCCCCACTCTCTCAGGGGCCCCAGCAGTTGTATTCTGAGGTTCAGATTGTTTAAGGACCTTTGACTTCACAGTCATATGACCATAGGTCTCTTAATTGCAGGAGTCTAAAAGAACTGAACAGGAGAAAGGCTGATATGTAGGACTGATATTAGGAGGATGGGAGAGAAAACTGGGCAATTTCACAGGGTCCCCATTGTCTCAGGGGCCCAAGTGTTTATATACTAATGAAAAAACTGCAAGAGGACCTCTGTGACAGCACATCATGTGACCAAAGGTCCTTGCAGGAATCTAAAGCTGAAGAGCATGTATGTGCAATGTGTGTGTGTACATGGATGGCTGGATAAGAGATTGATAGATAATAGACATATATTAGATGGATAGATAATAGATAGCTAAATAGATGATAGATAAGGTAAATAAATATATAGATAATAGAAGGTATATAGAAGGATAGATATATATTGATAATAGATAGATAAATAGATGATAGATAAGGTAAATAAAGATAAAGATAATAGAAGGTATATAGAAGGATAGATATATTGATAATAGATAAACACACACGGTTTAGATAGTTATGTTGCTATTCCAGAATGTGATATGACCATATTTTAATAAATGTTGATTTTTTTTTTAAAGAATAAATGTGTATTGTTTTTCATGGGAAAAAAATAAGACATGCCCTGAAAATAAGCCCTAGCCCATTTTTCGGAGCAAAAAAAATATTATAAGACCGTCTTATTTTTGAGGAAACAAGGTAGCATGTCCTCACCAGCACCAGATATGGAGCAGAATAATCAATTCTCCTGTGTGCTAAGAAGACGTTTTCTTAATAAATATATCTGCATATATCTTTTTATGGAAGGGATTAGTGCTTCCCTTCTACAGTTGCTCAGTAAAGAGAATGTATCATCAGAAAATGTGAAGAAACAAAGTCTAGCTCCCCAATAATGCACAAGTCCAATTCTGTCAGGAGCATGAATAGTGTTACTGCCAAAACTATAAGTGAGGAGAAATCCAGCTCCACCAACATAAAAATCTTCCTGTTACATGATAAAATTCCAAACATCCATATCGGCTTAGAGCAATAAAAAGCACCATTATAGTATAAAGGTGCTTGACGCAGCAGAAACGCGTTAGGTTTTATATTGCTCTAAGCCGACATGGATGTTTTTTCGAGCTTTAACATGTACCAATAAGTATAATTTTCATGTTCGTGGACCTGGATCTCGCCCCTATGCTTTCATTATCAGAAAATGAGCTATGTTTAAATCACTTTTGTGTGTGTTAAATTTGTTTATAATTCTTATTCATATCATGATTGATATATATATAAAAAAAAAAATCAGAAATCTTGCAATTTTCACATAGGCCACTGGGGCTACTTCAGACACATTGTTATTTAGAGAATAATTGTGAAGTCTCATGACCGCAAGCAGGATTACAATGTCAGGTAACACAGTGGATAACAAAAGATCCACTATCCACAATAGCGGATGTCACAGGGGCCTTCACAATGATATGCTCACTACAATACAAAACATAGGATCTATTGTGAGTGTAGATTTTGTGAAAAAATGGAAGGAGTCTAAAATGGCTCTGTGTAAACACTGCGAGATTTCTCATTTTTATTTTAATACTGATTGTGTAATAGAAAGAAAAAAAAATTGCCTTTTTTTTATACATTCAACACAAAAACCTGATTTAAACATTAGGACATTTTCAGATGACACATTCCCTTTAAGAGTGATGATACCTACCCTCAACTTTTACAGCAATTCCAAACTTTACAATGTTACACTATATCAATGCTAAATGGATTTACAGATAATCCAAACAGCTACAATTATTAATCTGAATGGAAGGTGGGTGAATAATCTGAATGGAAGGTGGGTGAATAATCTGAATGGAAGGTGGGTGTCTGCGGAGGCTTCTAATTATTATTTCAATCTATTTTCTATTCCCTGAATAAATATTTATCTCAAATATTTTTTTTATCATCATAATGGAGACCATTAGGTCAGACCACCATTAAATAACACATACCTGTGCCAAATACCATCAGTGATAGATTAAAGATGAGAAGCGGAGATTTTTTTTAAGCAGGAGACTGAAAACTGGAGAATTACTGCACAGTTTAAGATATCTAACACATCACAGAAAAGTGACTGAAAGTCAACCAGCAAAAAACTCACTTCTTGGATCTGGTAAGCCTCTTTATGCGTTTGCACTTGTAAGCACTTATTCCATTTGCACACACAGTTGGCATGCACATAACTTTTAGTGTAAATCCTGAAAGCAGAAAATGATGCTCACATGAAGTACCTGGACATGCTTGTAGAAAAAAAACACAACTGGACCTCAAACCTGTTGCCTTGAAAATCTTCACAAAAAAAAATCTTGATCTCCATAATAACATAAATATCAACGTACATTTCAAAACATACATCCCACTTTGAATGAGACAGAGAAGACTAGACAATGTGAGGGAGTGTAGAAGGAGAAGCTGTTGCGATTTTGGAAAGACAAGTGGTTGACAGAAACATTAGCCGCTGTATGAAAACTCTAGACAAAAAAAAAATAGAGAGACAAGGAAATAAGATTTTAAAATGTAACTTAAGACATGAGATACATGACAAAGTATATGGAAGAGCACAGAGAAAATATGCTGGTAAAATAGTGCTAAGAAAGTGGCTATATAACCCTTTCATGCAAGTCTGCAGAAGTGGACATCACTAGCAATTATTTGGGGAGGGGGGGCAGAGGTGGGGGCGGATCAGCAGGAAGAGGAGGCGCCCTGGGTTTGTCTGTGTTGCTCGGCCTGGACCTGCGATAATCCCCATACTGGTGTAAATACTGAGGTGGTTGCATGGGCTGCACTCCCTGTGCACTGAGCAGTGAATGAAGCAAGTTTACAGTGTCTTGGTATTCATTAACCTTAGAAGCACTGTGCCCGTTGGCACCAGAGGAGGCCTCCCTCTCTGTTTTGCCATGGCTACTGCGTGGCCTGTGAGATGCTTGTGCCCCAGGAGCCTCAGTTGTGGGGGTTTTGGAAGTCCTCCTTAGTTTGTGAAAAGACGGATCGTGGCCGCTGATATCATCAGAAGGAGGTCTCTTTCGAGAAGGTACTGATGTTTTGTGAGAAGAGCTACCTTGAGAAGATCGCTTGCTACTAGAGCTGGTGGACGAGTCCTGATGGTGCTGACGGTGGGTCTGGCTGTTGTGGTGGTGGTGGTGATGATGATGAGAAGATGAAGAGCTGCTCCTGTGTTTGTCTCTACTCTTGCTGCTGTTACCACTACTCTCTTCAATTGGCACTTTAATGCAAATCTTTGTCTCCTCATTTTTTTCCCGGTTGGCTACAGGAAGATGCACTTTTAGACTGGTAGATTTGTCTGTCCGTTCATGGCTTACATCATGCAAAGGAATCTTTAAAATGATGGGAGATGTGTGGCTTTCCTTCTCCCGCTCTCTCTGCTGCTGAATGAGTAGGTTTTGAGCAGCGCTTGCATACTGCTCCTTTAAGTTGGCTCCCATATGTTCTAGCTGTCGTTTCTGAGCAGCCAGCTCTTCAGCATGCTTCGCACGGTACTCCTTCAGTGATACTTTTGCAGTGGTTGGTGGTTTGTTCACCGGTAGTTGGGCTTGATCTGTGCATGGATTGTGCTCGCTAGTCCTTTGTGGCTGCCTCTGGCTTTGTATCAAAGTACCCCATGAGCTTCCAGACATGGCAGAATCCACTTTTGATCCAGAGAACGAATGAGAAGAAGCATCAGACAAGGGGGAACAGTTTGTAAATCCACTGCGGGAGAACATTCGAAGTATAGTCTGGTCAGAAAGATTGTCGTTGCTATCCTCCTCATCACATCCATCCTCTTTACTTTTGCTGTTGGCTTCAGTGGTCTGAACAACAAAACAAGTACAAGGATATTTAGAATAATCATAAAAATAATTTTATGTAGAACTAAGGTGGAACATACATTGTATATATCATTTGCAATGATTTTAAACTGTTGTAGTGACTAAAATGTCAAATTTACAACGTCAATGTCTCATAATAGCCCTTTTGCTGTAAGGGCAATTTTCATAGCCATAACAGACACAAAAAAGCACATAAAATAATATACATTTCGACTGTATAATGACCATGACTATGAAACAGTGATAGCTCTCCGCCTGTTACAGACTTAATCCCTTAACGACCTGTGACAAATTTTTTTGGCATAAATTGATAAGGAATGTATGCAGCAGGCACAGGAGCTGATCATACGTGCATAGCCGACATATCAGTTTAACCATTTAAATTCTGCTGTTAATCTCGGACAATGGAATTTAAATGATACAATTGCCGAATGGCTCCCATTACTCAAAGTAACACGATCGCAAACTAATGGGTTGCCATAACAGCCAGGGGCCTACTGAAAGGGCCCTGTCAGGGGTGGGATTTAGCCGGTTCTGTCCGGTTCGGGTGAACCGGTTGTTAAAATAGCAGCCGGTCCCCGAACCAGCAAGAAACGGCTCCGGTTCTCTGTATTCACTTGTGTTAGTGTCTTTAAGACACTAACACAAATGAATCTCTGTACCTCCATACACGCCGCACTTCCAGGTTCACTGGAGCCTGTCTGCTCACTGACCTGGCGTGCAGCGACTCGCTGACCCTGTAGAGGTCACGGCAGCGTGGTGAGGTTGCTTATCCTGCTGCCGCCTGCCAGCTTCAGTGTGCCTGCAGAGTGCCGCGGAGACAGAGGAGATGCCGCCTGTGCCTGGAGGAGGTAAGCGCTCAGTGAGCCGAATATGCAGGGAGACAAGAGTCTGCAGGGAAGAGGAGCCGCATAAGATGGGAACTATATGGGAAAAGGAACCATATGGGACAGGATTTGCAGGGGAAAAGGAGCACATGGGATGAGATCTGCCGGGAAAAGAGGCCATAATGAGATGGGATCTGCAGGGAAAAGAGGCCATAATGGGATGGGATCTGCAGGGGAAAGAGACCACATGGGATGAGATCTGTAGGGGTCAAAAGGACATAATGGGATGGGATCTGCTGGGGGAAAAAGGCCATGATGGGATCTGCAGGGGAAATAAGCCATGATGGGATCTGCAGGGGAAAGAGGCCATAATGGGATGAGATCTGCAAGTGAAAGAGACCACATGGGATGGGATCTGTAGAAGGAAAGGAGCCACCTGCGATGGGATCTGTAGGGGGAAAGGAGCCACATGGCATGGGATCTGCACTGGAAAAGCAGCCACATGGGATGAGATCGTCCATTCCAATTTTAGCAGGGCTCCTTTAGTAATAATTTTTAAAAATTGTAGAAAAGAAGGGAATTTTGTTTACTTACCGTAAATTCCTTTTCTTCTAGCTCCAATTGGGAGACCCAGACAGTGGGTGTATAGCTACTGCCTCTGGAGGCCGCACAAAGAACTACACTTAAAAGTGTAAGGCCCCTCCCCTTCTGGCTATACACCCTCCCGTAGGAGTACAGATTCCTCAGTTTTAGTACCAAAGCAAGAAGGAGGAAAGCCAATAACAGTTTCAAAAACAAATTCAATCCGATAACTAGATCGGAGAACTTAAGAAACAACGTGAACAACATGTGCACCCGAAAAAACGAAACCCTAAAAACAGATAGGGCGGGTGCTGGGTCTCCCAATTGGAGCTAGAAGAAAAGGAATTTACGGTAAGTAAACAAAATTCCCTTCTTCTTTTTCGCTCCTAATTGGGAGACCCAGACAGTGGGACGTCCAAAAGCAGTCCCTGGGTGGGTAAAAAGATACCACATGAACGGGCTGTCATACAGCCTCTTCCTACAGGTGGGCCACCGCCGCCTGAAGGACCTGTCTACCTAGGCTGGCGTCTGCCGAAGCGTAGGTATGCACTTGATAGTGTTTGGTAAACGTGTGCAGACTCGACCAGGTAGCCGCCTGGCACACTTGCTGAGCCGTAGCCTGATGCCTCAACGCCCAGGACGCACCAACGGCTCTGGTAGAATGGGCCTTCAGTCCAGATGGAATCTGAAGCCCAGCAGAACGGTATGTGTGAAGAATTGGTTCCTTGATCCACCGCGCCAGGGTGGATTTGGAAGCTTGCGATCCCTTATGCTGACCAGCGACTAGGACAAAGAGCGCATCCGAACGGCGTAGAGGCGCCGTGCGAGAAATGTAAATCCTGAGTGCTCTCACCAGGTCCAACAGATGTAAACCCTTTTCAAATTGGTGAACTGGATGCGGACACAAAGATGGCAAAGTGATATCCTGATTGAGATGAAAGGAAGAAACCACCTTGGGAGAAAACTCTGGAATTGGACGCAGTACTACCTTGTCTTGGTGAAATACCAGGAAGGGAGATTTGCAAGATAACGCCGCCAGCTCGGACACTCTTCGAAGAGACGTGACCGCTACAAGAAAAACTACCTTTTGTGAAAGCCGAGAAAGGGGAACCTCTTTCAAAGGCTCGAAAGGCGGCTTTTGAAGAGCAAGGAGAACCTTGTTCAGATCCCAGGGTTCCAATGGCCGTCTGTAAGGAGGAACGATATGACAAACTCCTTGAAGAAACGTGCGTACTTTAGAAAGCTGTGCCAAGCGCTTCTGAAAGAATACGGATAACGCGGAGACTTGACCCTTAAGCGAGCTAAGGGACAAACCTTTTTCCACCCCAGACTGCAGGAAGGAAAGAAAAATTGGCAATGCAAATGGCCAGGGAGAAAACCCTTGAGCCAAGCACCACGCTAAGAATATCTTCCACGTCCTGTGATAGATCTTAGCTGAGGATGGTTTTCTAGCCTGTCTCATTGTGGCAACAACTGCCTGAGATAAACCTGAGGCCGCTAGGATCCAGGACTCAATGGCCACACAGTCAGGTTCAGGGCCGCAGAATTCAGATGGAAAAACGGCCCTTGAGACAGCAGATCTGGACGGTCTGGTAGTGCCCACGGTTGGCCTACCGTGAGATGCCACAGATCCGGGTACCACGACCTTCTTGGCCAATTTGGAGCGACGAGTATGGCTCGCTGGCAGTCGGACTTGATTTTCCGGAGAACTCTGGGTAACAATGCTAGAGGTGGGAACACATAGGGGAGTCGGAATTGCGACCAATCCTGAACCAAGGCGTCTGCCGCCAGCGCTCGGTGATCGTGAGACCGTGCCATGAAAACTGGGACCTTGTTGTTGTGCCGTGACGCCATCAGATCGACGTCCGGCGACCCCCAGCGGCAACAGATCTGTTGAAACACGTCCGGGTGAAGGGACCATTCTCCTGCGTCCATGCCCTGGCGACTGAGAAAGTCTGCTTCCCAGTTTTCCACGCCTGGGATGTGAACTGCAGATATGGTGGACGCTCTGCTTTCCACCCACGTCAAAATCCGCTGGACTTCTTGAAAAGCTTGGCGACTGCGTGTTCCCCCTTGGTGGTTGATGTACGCCACCGCCGTGGAATTGTCCGACTGAATCCGAATCTGCTTGCCTTCCAGCCATTGTTGGAAGGCTCGCAGGGCAAGGTAGATTGCTCTGATTTCCAGAACATTGATCTGCAAGGTGGACTCTTCCTGAGTCCACGTCCCCTGAGCCCTGTGGTGGAGAAACACCGCTCCCCACCCTGATAGGCTCGCATCTGTCGTGACCACTGCCCAGGACGGGGGAAGGAACGACTTTCCCTGTGACAATGAGTTGGGGAGAAGCCACCAACGTAGAGAATCCTTGGCAGTCTGAGAGAGGGAGACAGTCCTGTCGAGGGACGTCGATTTCCCATCCCATTGGCGCAGAATGTCCCATTGGAGAGGGCGCAGATGAAACTGCGCGAACGGGACTGCCTCCATTGCTGCTACCATCTTTCCTAGGAAATGCATGAGGCGCCTCAGTGAGTGCGACTGGCTCTGAAGGAGAGATTGCACTCCAGTCCGTAGCGAGCACTGCTTGTCCAGTGGAAGCCTCACTATCGCTGATAGAGTATGAAACTCCATGCCAAGATAAGTCAGAGATTGGGTCGGGGTTAGATGAGACTTTGGAAAGTTGATAATCCACCCGAAAGTCTGGAGAGTGTCTAGCGCCACCTTCAGACTGTGTTGGCATGCTTCTTGAGAGGATGCCTTTATAAGCAGGTCGTCTAGGTACGGGATGACCGAGTGACCCTGCGAGTGCAGAACAGCTACTACTGCTGCCATGACTTTGGTGAAGACCCGGGGGGCTGTTGCCAGACCGAAGGGTAACGCTACGAACTGTAGGTGCTCGTCGTGTATGACGAAACGTAGGAAACGCTGATGCTCTGGTGCAATCGGCACGTGGAGATACGCATCTTTGATGTCTATTGATGCTAGAAAATCTCCCTGAGACATTGAGGCTATGACGGAGCGTAGGGATTCCATCCGGAACCTCCTGACTTTTACGTGTCTGTTGAGCAACTTCAGATCCAGGACGGGACGATACGATCCGTCCTTTTTTGGGACCACAAACAGATTGGAGTAAAAACCGTGACCCTGTTCCTGAAGAGGGACGGAGGTCACCACTCCTTCCGCCTTTAGAGCGGCCACCGCCTGCAACAGAGCGTCGGCTCGGTCTGGTGGTGGAGAAGTTCTGAAGAAACGAGTTGGCGGACGAGAACCGAACTCTATCCTGTACCCGTGAGATAGAATATCTCTCACCCAACGGTCTTTGACATTTGCTAGCCAAATGTCGCCAAAGTGGGACAGCCTCCCACCGACCGCGGGTGTGGGCATCGGAGACCGCAAGTCAGGAGGACGTCGTTTTGGCAACGGTTCCTCCGGCTGGTCTTTTTGGGCGTGACTGAGACCTCCAAGAATTTGAACGTCTCTGGTCCTTTTGAGTCTTTTTTGACGAGGCGAATTGGGACCTGCCCTGTCCTCGAAAGGACCGATAACCAGACTGACCCCTCCTCTGTTGGGGCTTGTTTTGTCTGTGTTGCGGTAAGGAAGAGTCCTTACCCTTGGAGTGTTTGATGATTTCATCCAAACGCTCTCCAAACAATCGGTCACGAGAAAAAGGCAAATTGGTTAAGCACTTCTTGGAATGAGAATCTGCTTTCCAATGTCTCAACCACAGAGCCCTACGCAAAACAACTGAGTTGGCTGACGCCACTGCCGTGCGGCTTGTAGCGTCAAGAACAGCATTAATCGCGTACGACGCAAATGCCGCCATTTGCGAGGTCAATGGTGCTACCTGCGGGGCAAATGCACGTGTGACTGAGTCGACTCGCGCAAGCCCGGCCGTGATAGCTTGGAGTGCCCATACGGCCGCAAAAGAAGGCGCTAATGACGCTCCAATCGCTTCATAGATGGATTTCAGCCAGAGCTCCATCTGCCTGTCAGTGGCATCTTTAAGTGCCGCTCCATCTTCAACAGCAACCAAGGATCTGGCTGCAAGCCTGGAAATTGGAGGATCCACTTTTGGACACTGGGTCCAACCCTTGACCACTTCAGAGGGAAAAGGGTAGCGTGTATCTTTAAGTCGTTTAGGAAAACGCCTTTCAGGATAAGCGTGGGGTTTCTGGATTGCGTCTCTGAAGTCAGCGTGGTCCAGAAAAGTGCTTAATGTACGCTTAGGGTATCTGAAATGGATTCTCTCGTGCTGCGAAGCTGACTCCTCTACAGGAGGAGCTGGTGGGGAAATATTCAACATCTTATTGATGTTAAATATAAGATCATTAACTATTGCGTCACCATCTGGTGTATCTAGATTGAGAGCGGTCCCAGGATCAGAATCCTGATCAGTTAAGTCCGCCTCATCACCCATAGATTCATCCCGCTGGGATCCAGACCATTGAGATGAATGTGAAGGCCCGTCATAACGAGCCCGCTTAGGCTGCCCGGGGCCATCGTCCGAGTCAGAGTCTTCACCCTGAGGTGTAGATGCCCGTCCCGGAGCTAGGAGCTGAGGGGGACCAGGGGGCAATACATGCACAGTGTCCGTGGTCTGAAGTACAGGCCTAGCTCGCAATGTGTCAAGAATTTGTGACATAGTGAGAGACATTCTGTCAGCAAAAGCTGCAAACTCAGTTCCTGTCACCTGGACAGCATTCACAGGTGGTACACCCTGGGACACGTCCAGCAGAGGTCCCGACTGTGCAAGCGCCGCAGGGGCCGAGCACTGCACACAATGGGGGTCCGTGGAGCCTGCCGGTAGAAAAGTCCCACATGCGGTGCAGGAAGCATACAATGTCTGTGCCTTGGCACCCTTGCGTTTTACGGGCGACATGCTGCTGGCTCTCTGCATGTGAGAGAGTCTATAGCCAAAGGGCGACCAGCGCTATGTAATACCAAGTATTTGTAACAACAAAATACTAAGAATACTACGAGCACACGAGGGGGTGAGCCCTGAGGGCTGCTTACCGCCCGCTGAACAGCGGGTAAGAGGCTGCAGAATGCCTTGTCTGGGTCTCCCCGGCTCCCCTCTGCAGCTCAGCGTGTCAGCAAGAATGGCTGCCGGCTACTGTGGAGAGGGGCGGTCCGTGGGAGTTCCCAAACAAAAGTGCGGGAACAGTGTCCCCTCTGTGCTGACTGTGAGGGCTGGAGTATGTAAAAACGACTCCAGCCCTCAGCGCTGATGCACTGGCCAGCGTCCCGCCCCTCTCCTGACTGGCAGGTCTGTGGGCGGGAACGAACGAAAGCAGGCCGCAAAAGCCGGGGACTCGAGTTATCAGCGCGGCCGCCGTAAAAGCGCGGGCCGCGCTGAAGTCCCCGGCGCACCGCAAGTGCCAGCCGCGCCGCTGTTCGAGCGGCCGGCGCGACCGAGTTCTGGACGTGGGCAGCGTCCCGCCCCTCTCCTGACTGGCAGGTGTGGGGGCGGGAACGAAAGGAAGCAGGCCGCAAAAGCCGGGGACTGTAGTTATCAGCGCGGCCGCCGTAAAAGCGCAGGCCGCGCTGAAGTCCCCGGCGCACTACAAGTGCCAGCCGCGCCGCAGTCCCAGCGGCCGGCGCGGCCTATTCCCATAAATGTGCCTGCTTCAGCAAAGCTGAATGAGGCCATGGCACAGGCGCCGCAGCGCTGATGTCCCCCGGCGCACTACAACACCCAGCATGCTGCGGTGTGAGCGCCAGATACACGGGGACACAGAGTACCTTGAGGAAGCAGGGCCATGTCCCTGATGTACTCCGCTCCATCCAGCATCTTCTCCAGGGGCTGTAGATGGAGCACGGTCTCTGTGCCTGGAGACCGGTAAATCCCACTTCACCCAGAGCCCTGTAAAAAGGGATGGGGAAGGAATCAGCATGTGGGCTCCTGCCGCCGTACCCGCAATGGGTACCTCAACCTTACAAACACCTCCGACATAAGTGGGGTGAGAAGGGAGCATGCTGGGAGCCCTATATGGGCCCTCTTTTCTTCCATCCGACATAGTCAGCAGCTGCTGCTGACTAAAAACAATGGAGCTATGCGTGCGTGTCTGACCTCCTTGCGCACAAAGCTAAAACTGAGGAATCTGTACTCCTACGGGAGGGTGTATAGCCAGAAGGGGAGGGGCCTTACACTTTTAAGTGTAGTTCTTTGTGCGGCCTCCAGAGGCAGTAGCTATACACCCACTGTCTGGGTCTCCCAATTAGGAGCGAAAAAGAAAAACATTTAACACAATATGACTGAGAGTGACTGGAACAACTGGTACTGGACAGGAGAGTAAGAAGGGGAAAGAGATTTTGCTTTAAATTACTTGTATTTTTTGGTTGAGGAACGTGTGTAAAAATGGGTGTGGCTAACAAAAATGGGTATTGTTACAGAATGGGTGTGGTTTTCAAATGGGCGGGGTTTACAGAAAACCTGTTGTTAAAAATTTGAATCCCACCCCTGGGCCTTGTAACTTCCATATTGGTCCTCCTTTTACAGGGAACCCGTCAGGTCCTGTATACACCCAGAAACAAGAGCGGTTCTGGGTGCATATTTCTAATTCCTTCCTAACAGTTCCAGCCTATAGTAGCATAGATAAAGGAATCTTTAGAAAAACTATTATGGTCACTCTCACCTCTCTGCTGCCACCGTTGGCTTTTGGCTCAATGCACATGATCAGAATGTCCCTGGACTTCCAGTCATGTGCACTACACCAGTTTGTAGCGCGTACGCCCGGCTTCATAGTACACGACCGGAAGTCCGGGACTTCTGATCATGCGCACTGAGCTGAAATCCTGTGTCGGGCGGCAGCACAGAGGTGAGATCGACCATGTCGCTGATGCTGCGCATTTATTAGTATGTTAGCACACCCACAGGGACGGGCTTACATGCTAAGGGGGCCGACTAGCCAAGGGAAATAATGCTCTTGCGACTAGTCCCTGGACTCATTAGCATATGATAAAGGATCTTTAGAAATAGTTTTTCTAAAGATTCCTTCATCTATGCTACAATAGGCTGGAACTGCTAGGCAGGAATTAGCAATATGCACCCAGAACCGCTCTTGGTTCTTGGTATATACAGGACCTGACAGGTTCCCTGTAACAGGAGGACCAAAAATGGAAATTACAGGGCCCTTTCAGTAGGCCCCTGGCTGTTATGTCACTCATTAGTATATGATAAAGGATCTTTAGAAATACTTCTTCTAAAGATCTCTTTATTTATGCTACAATAGGCTGGGATACTTAGGCAGGGATTAGCAATATGCACCCAGACCCGCTTGTTGTTCTGGGTGCATATTGCACCTGACAGGTGCCCTTTAAACTCAGCCATATACTGAGCTTCATTGGAGAACCACAATTCTTGAATATACTGGAACACCATTGAATTGAAGTGTATAGTATAAGCATCAAACAATCGAGTACCTTAAGGTGACTAATAAAAAAATAAAGTAATTAAATTACTAAATTAAAAGAATAAACATATTTGCTGTAGAGGTGTCCAAAAAACTCCACTCAAAATATAAAATGATTGAAACTGTGCATTAAACATAGAAATGCACCCCCCTCCAAAAAAAAACCAAAAAACGTGGAAATGCCACTTTTTAATCGCTGCACTTTACCCAAAAAATGCAATAAAAACACCATTTGAGCACCACAATGGTATCCAAATAAATTAGCTCTGCATGTATAAAAACAAGCCTTAACAGCACTATAAATGAAAAAATAAAGTTCCAGGTATCAGAATGTTATTTTTCAAATTTCATACATTTTTCCCAGAATTTGATACTTCTTTTGGTAAAATGTGTGGTGTCGTTCAGAACTACAATTGGTCTTACAAAAAGAAAGACCTCTATGGCTATGTTGACGGAAACATTTTGGCTCCAAGAAATAAGGGAGGAAAAAAAAACCAAAAGGTGCAAACAGAAGAAATTTCTGGGGAGTCCAAAATGGCCGCGGTCAGAAGCAGACGTGCATGAGGGAGCTCCTGACCATCTGATAGCATCCAGCCCTCCAGCCGTCAATAGTCAGTCCAAGACCCTCCACCTATGCCACGGAGACCGGGCGGACAGAAGGTGATCCTAAATTGGACAGCTACATCAGCGCTGGGACCCTGTGGAGGCTCCTCGAGGCTGAGGTCGGGAACCACGCAGCAGGCCGCAGGGCCTAAGCAGTAACACTCCCGGAGACGAGGAGTACTTGTGCAGAGGCGACCCAGACGGCGGCAGGGGGCCCAGGCAGAGCTAATTGGGATCGCACTGAGCCGCCACCCCACCCCCCAGAATCGGCCTCATAAGCCAGCAAGTCCGGCAGTCAGAGAAAGGAGGAGGGGGACCGCCGCCATCTTGGAGTCCTGAACTCCCCTTCCTGATCCCGCGGACCAGAGGCAGGCGCGACAAACGCACAGCCGCAGGCCACGGACCAGGTGGCCTACAGGGAGTGGAGAAGAGACAGCCGTCTGCCCGGCCATCAGACAGAAAGAGCCGGAGCGGGGAGGGCGGTGAGACACGTTGGGCCTTCCGGAGGCCGCCGGGAGATCTGAAGTCCCGACCGGAATCCTCGCGACAGCTGAAGGTGACGCTCTGAGAAACCCTGCCGGGACCGGAGAGGAGTTCGGGCGGTAAGTGAATATCTCCGCACCTCCGGACGCCCTCTCGCGCCCGCGCGCCCACCCAGGGAGACCCAGGAGAGTCCGGGACATACCCCACCACGACCCTCATTCACTGGGACGACGTCCTTCTTCTCCCCCCCCCCGCTCCCACAGCAGAACGTCGCACGCCTGCCTGGGAGTCAGAAGGCTGCCAGGCCCGGGCCCGTGGTGAAGCCGCACTCAGGTACCGGATAGGGGAACCTGGGGGAGTCCTGAACAGAGAGCCCCCCCCCCCCCTCACAGCAAAAGGGCTGCATCCACAACATATCAAGAGACACCCCACCCCTTTCTCTACTACCTGAGGGTCTGCCAGGGATGAGACTTTTGCATTTAGGGTCACAAGAAGGGCTCTTTAGCAATATTCCCAGACCCGGAGCCATATATCTTCCTAGACCCAGGGGCTGCTGACGGGAAAACACAGAAGAGGGAGCATAGAGGACATCCAAGTGGTCCTACATTATATAAAAAAGCACAGTCCATCTGACACCCCCCCCCCCCCACAGGGGCATGTAAAGCGGTGCACCCCACACTGCTCAGAGGGAGCAGAGAGACCGGACCCCCATTATACTCGATATAACATAATACCATAAGAGCTGACTTCGACATGGTCAAATTCGGTAATAAAATGGCCAGTGCTCTGCCTAAACCAGCGGTGACCACGACCCAAGCAGATGTTGACAAGTTCCTCAAAAAAACATCTCCTGCCAGCAGAGGCGGGGGCTGAATGTCTTCAAAACTCATCTGCTAATACCACACAAGAAATGGAGGATGACGATAGTGACGCAGAGGACATGGATTCTAGCAAGAGCCTCCCAATCTCCAGGTCCTTTATCAAACGGATTCTCAACAAAGCCTTGGAACCGGTAGTGAAGGAGCTCTCTCACATCAAACAGGATATTGGCCAGATAGGCCACAGAGTGGAAACACTGGAAGCTTCCCAGGCCACGATCACCACAACATCCAACGCCATCATCTCTTGTCTTCACCAACAAGAAGATAGTGTCAACCAAATCCATACTATTCTGGAGGATCATGAAAATAGGGAGAGGCGGAACAATCTCAGAATAAAAGGTCTCCCAGAAACGGTAGTAAACGAAGCCCTGACCCCAGCTCTTCTAAGCATCTTCTCCGACCTGATAGACACTGACCCTGTACCACCGATAGAGCTGGTCAGAGCCCATAGATCTTTGAGACCCCGTCCCAGGCAGGGGGAACCATCAAGAGATGTCATCTGCCGTTTCATGGACTACCGTATTAAGGAGCTCATTCTCAAAAAAGCAAGGGAAGCTGGCACCATAAAATATGAAGACTCCGAAATCAGGATTTTCCAAGATCTAGCTGCCACCACTCTGACCAAGAGGCGAATACTGAAACCCTTCACAGAAGAGCTACGCCAACGCCAATTCCCATACCGCTGGCTATATCCATTTGGCATTGCAATAACAGCAAAAGGGAAACACTATCAAGGCAAAACATCAGGCGAAATTTGGCAAATCTGCGAAGATCTGGGGATTACTTTGGAGAAATATCCTGAATTAGAAATCCATAGTTCAGCAACTGCGCTACAGCAACTTCCAGAGCCGTCACCCTGGCACAGCGTCATCCCGAAGGCCCAAAGGCCTAGACGCAATGCGGCACAGAAGCTCCAGACGAACTCAGAAAGCAAGCCCCATGAGAAGGCCTAGGCTCAAGCCTATTATTGCCAATCATTGTTTATGCATGTTAAAAGCATGAAGTCACTTTAGGGGTTCTACACTTTCTGCTCCCTCTTGATGCGTATCTATTCTTATCTAGATGTTGAAAATGTTGTTATTGTTGACTTTAACATTTTGTTCTTTATCTGATCTTTTCTCCATCCCCCATCTCTTCTGCTCCCTTCTTTCCCAGCATGGTCGTGGGTCTGGTCCATTCACCCCACCGGAAAAAGAGTCATCCACCCGCAATCGTCACTATGCAGACACAACATAAGGTATTTAATGTGACAAGTTTTAACGCTCATGGGTTGAATTCCCCCATACCAAGGGCACAAACTTTATCTAATTTTCACAAGAAACATATTGACATAATCTTTCTACAAGAAACACACTTCTGCAAAGGCAAAATTCCAAGCTTTGAAAAAGCATACTATAATACGTGGTTTCATGCTCCCTCTCCAAATAAACGGACTAAAGGGGTGTCAATAGCATTCGCCAAAGACATACCCTTTTTACCCCAACATGAAGTAATTGATCCGGAGGGCCGGTTCATTTTTGTTAAAGGCCTATTAGCGGGTTCAATGGTAACTATGGGAAATATTTATGCTCCAAATGTCAAACAGGTGAGATGGCTGCTTTCCACACTCAAAAAATTCAAGACCTTTTCGGAAGGCATTCCAATACTCTGTGGAGACTTTAATGTAGCTATGGAACCAAAATTAGACTCAACCTCAAAAAAGAGCCACATATCACTCAGGGACCTTTCTCGAGTCAAAACTGCTCTCCTCTCTCTATCCTTGACTGATGTCTGGCGACTACAACATCCAACAACCAAAGATTTTACCTTCTTTTCTCACCCCCATAAATCATATCACAGGATAGATTACATTTTTTTACCCAGGTTTCTACTACCTAACGTCACTGACACAACAATCCAATCTACGCCACACTCTGATCACGGTTATGTCACGGCAAGTTTCACACTACAGAGGGCATATCTGATTCACCGCACATGGAGGTTAAATGAGTCAGTTCTCTCCTCAGAAGACAACAGGAAACGTATTTCTGATCGTCTCCGCAACTATTTTGCGGAGAATAAGACGCAAGACATCAAAGCACCACTTTTGTGGGAAGCACATAAAGCGGTCATAAGGGGGGAACTGATTTCCATTTCCTCACACCTTAATAAACAGAGGAAACTAATCCTACAAAATCTATATGAAGATATAACTATATTGGAAACCCAACACAAAAAATCTCTGTCCCAACAGACTTTAGAATTATTGACTGCCAAACGGGTGGCACTGAGAGACATACTCAACAAACAATCGGCCAAGTTACATTTGAGCTGGAAAAACCGCATATTTGTACATGGGGACAAAGCCTCCAAACTTATGATGTCACTAATAAAAACAAAACAGGCTCGCACGTTTATACATACACTCAAAACACCACAGGGACATCGCACCCAGGATTATTCCCAAATCTCAAATGAATTTTTACAATTCTATAACAGCTTATATCAATCCCGGCCAGAAGAGTCAACAACAGAAACAGACAAGAGAAAACGCGGCATACATAACTACCTAGCCAATCTAAACCTCCCGACACTCTCCAAAGCACAACAAGAATCCCTGACAAAACCATTTTCTCGTGCTGAGGTTCAGTCCACCTTGTCCAGATGCCCCATGGGAAGAGCACCAGGCCCAGATGGCCTACCAACCATATATTATAAAAAGTTCTTCGATATCTTGGGGGACAACCTCCTGGCAACATGCAATGCTCTACTCCTGGGTGATCCTATTCCCAAACAAGCTCTGGAAGCCCACATATCATTAATACATAAGGAAGGGAAGGACCCGGAAAGCTGTGGAAGTTACAGGCCCATCTCGCTTTTGAATGTGGACCTAAAAATCTACGCTAGCTTAATCGCTAACCGGGTTGCGGAAATCCTTCTTGACCTTATATCTCCGGAGCAATCCGGATTTATACGGGGAAGAGAAGGGAAGGATAATGCGCTACGCTTACTTCATCTAATGCAATATGCTAGGACCCGGAGCTTGCCCCTTGTACTTTTGGGAACGGATGCCGAGAAGGCATTCGATAGGGTGGACTGGACCTTCTTGCGGGGCACGTTGGAGGCTTTTCATTTTCCTCAGATTGTCATACATGCAATACTACAGATGTACACATCCCCCACAGCCAGAATCAAAATAAATAACACGCTGACTGACCCCTTCGACATCAAGAATGGAACCAGACAGGGATGCCCCTTGTCCCCCTTACTCTTTGTCATGGTAATGGAGCCATTGATATGCTCCATCCAACAAAATCAGGGAATTGAGGGGATTAACCTACAGGGGATTCACCACAAGTCCGCCGCCTTTGCTGATGACTTGTTGGTAGTAATGTCCAGACCCGAAAGAGGCTTCCCTGCCTTCATGAACACACTAGAAGAATACAGCCAATGGTCCAACTTTAAAATCAATCTCTCCAAATCTGAAGCACTGAGTCTAAACATCCCGAGCAACGTCATCAAACGTCTCCAGAAGTCGTTCCCATTCAGATGGCCAAAAAGCCACATTACCTATCTCGGCATCAAAATAGGGAAAGCCCCCAAATCACTCTTCGACCTAAATTATAAGCCTCTCCTCCCCAAACTCACCACGCAAATAGCCTCTTGGAAAGCGCCTTTCATCTCTTGGATAGGCCGGAAAAATCTAATCAAAAGCATCGTACTCCCAAAATTCATATACCTTTTTCAAATGTTACCTATACCAGTCCCCAAATCTTTCCTTTCTCAATGTAATTCTTTAATTTCCAATTACATCTGGAACAAGCACAAACCAAGAATCAATTTTCACACTCTAAGTCTCCCAAAGGACAAAGGGGGAATGGGACTCCCCAACATATCCATATATTATAAAGCTGCTGTCCTCTCTAGAGCAGTAGACTGGGTCAGATGCCCTCCGAATAAGTTGTGGACGACAATAGAGGAACACCTGGCCCCATCCACCTTACGAGCTCTTTTACTCGCCCCCCTGTCAGGGAAATAAAAGATTCTGTACCAACGAACTGACTAGAACACTTCTGGACAATTGGAATCGTAACATAGAGCTCCTGGCCCCTCCTCTTTCACCACTTACCCTAATCTCCGATATACTAGACTCCAGCCTGAATCTCGCCAACACCGCGAAACCTCCATATCTAAGTAATGCAAAGATCCCAGCTATAGATCTCCTAAAAGACGGTTCTTTGGTCTCGAGGCAGGAGATGGGTGAGATCCCCCTCCTTTCTAAACTCACATTTCTTCATTATATGACAATAAAACGCACAATTCAACCATTACTGTCACAGTCCAACCTCACTAGACCCTTAACCACATTTGAATCATATTGCTCGCAAACAAGGTCTCCTAAAAAAATCTTATCTCGCTTATATAACACTCTACTTACAAAAGAATTGGTAGTAAAAAGAGCTTACATATTGAAGTGGGAAAAAGATCTGAACACCACATTTACTGACGCTCAAACGAGCCAAATTTACGGTGCCTCGCATGGACCGTCATGTTGTGTGAGGGTTCAAGAGAGTTCCTTCAAAGTAGTTGCGAGATGGTACATAGTCCCGGACACGGCCGCTACTTGGCAGTCTGTCTCTTCGGATCTCTGCTGGAGATGTGAGGGGGATAGAGGAACGTATCTGCACATTTGGTGGACGTGCCCTCGCCTCCAGATATTCTGGAAGATGGCAATCCGGCTGATTTTTGACCTTACAAACAAGCAGGGGGGCCCAGAACCCATGCATCTGCTACTAAATTTCCCATTGTGGCCTAACGATAAGGCTAACTCGAAACTGGTGTCTTTTGTGAGCTCAGCCTGCAAACTGCTGATTGCTCAATTGTGGCGCACGACTATGATACCCACCATCTCGCAGCTGTTACAGAAAATTTACCAACTATACTACGCGGAGGAGCTCTCTGCCCTCTCACGACAACAATTGTTCTTCTTTGGGCAAGTTTGGAAGGCCTGGAAGGACTACAAATCCAAACCTTCTTTTTTGACGGCGATTGCGCAGGAGATGCCATAAAGAAACCTAGGTCGTCTTCTCCCCCCCATTAGGGGACCGAGGGAGCTGATAACCTAGTCCTGATTACTATGGACATATGATGAATGGACCCTAGACCAACACCCTCTTCCTACTCCATTCCCCCCCTATCTCTTCTCCCTTTCTCAAATCTCTTAGACCCTCTATCTCCCTTCCTAAAACTGAGCTGTAGGTGCTGAAAGGCTTTTTTCAGAATCCTCAGTGATTCCCACCCCTTCTATTTTCTTGTTTCCTCTATGTGTTTTCTCCTTTATTTTTTCTCCTTTAAATAAAAAAAAAGGATAAAACTGTTCCTCCTTTTTATAATGTTATGAGAGCAAGGCATGGACTGGCTCGCCTTCCACTACTCGCCTGATATAATGACTTTTAATCGATCTGAGATCCTATCCCACAGACGACATTGTACCTGGAAGACGGTTTAATGCAATTTAGTTTAACTGTGATGCTAGTGATGTCTATGCTTTTTGTTATGTGCATACATTTTGTTAATATTGGTTCAATAAACAAAACATTAAAACAAACAGAAGAAATTTCTGGGTCATTAAGTGGTTAATCTACTAATGACTCATTTGATAAGGCTAGATTCACACGCTGTGCATTGGTGACATATTTCCACACAAAGTCCGCAGTATTTGACAGCACCAGCAAAGTGAATGAGTTTTATCCTAATCTTATCCACATATTGCATTTTTTAGGAATCTGCAAGGAAAGTGACTTTTTTGGTGCACAGAAGCATCTTTTGGAGCAGATTTTACCTATTCATTTCAATGGAGACCCTAAAGCCTGCTTTACACGTTTCAATATGTCGTGCGATCGTACCCGCCCCCAATTTGTTGCCCATGTCGCACAATGCTGTAACCCCCCCGTCACACGTACTTAACTCCCAAACGACCTCGCTGTGGGCGGCGAACATCCACTTCCTGAAGAGGGAAGGACGTTCGGCGTCACAGCGACGTCACACAGCGGCCGGCCAATAGAAGCGGAGGGGCGGAGATGAGCGGGACGTAAACATCCCGCCCACTTCCTTCCTTCCACATAGCCGGCGGGCCGCAGGTAAGCTGTGTTCATCGTTCCCAGGGTGTCACACGGAGCGATACGTGCTGCCTCGGGAACATCGAACAACAGGACATTCAATTTTTAGAAAATGAGCGACGTGTCAACGATGAACAAGAAGGTGAGTATTTCTGCTCGTTCATAACGGTCACACGCTACGATATCACTAACGATGCCGGATGTGCGTCACTTACGATGTGACCCCGCAATCTCGTAAAGCCCGCTTTACACGCTGCAATGTATCTTACAATGTGTCGGCGGGGTCACGTCGTAAGTGACGCACATCCGGCATCGTAAGGTACATTGCAGTGTGTGACAGCTACGTGCGATTGCGATTGAACGGTAAAACGTTCATCGCACGTACATCGTTCATTCCTCATGAATTGAACGTCAGATTGTTCATCGTACCTGGGGTAGCACACATCGCAGTGTGTGACACCCCGGGAACGATGAACAGATCTTACCTGCGTCCTGCGGCTCCCGTCCGGTAATGTGGAGGGAAGGAGGTGGACGGGATGTTTACGTCCCGCTCAGCTCTGTCCCTCCGCTTCTATTGGCCGGCTGCCGCGTGACGTCGCTGTGACGCCGAACGTCCCTCCCACTCCAGGAAGTGGACGTTCGCCGCCCACATCGAGGTCGTATGGACGGGTAAGTACGTGTGACGGGGGGTTACTTGTATGTGCGGCACATTCAACAAATTGAACGTGCCGCACATACGATGGGGGCGTATACGATCGCATACGATATCGTATGCTGGATCCTAAGGTGTAAAGCAGGCTTTAGATATATATAAGATATATATATATATATATATATAGATATCTATATATAGATATATGTAAAGCCCGCTTAAGTCCACAAGTGAAGTAGCAGGGCTGGAATTTTTTTTCTTGTGTTTTGGAAAGACAAAACACAGAAAAACTAATGAAAAAGTGCAAAGCATATGCACAAGTATTAGTAGCAGAAACACTGCAGATTTTCAGTTAGAAGTCTGGACCAAATACGTGATGTGCAAACCTATCCAGGGGTCTCTGCATTACCAAGTTTTATATACACCTGTCCAGGAGGACCAAGCAGGATAGATGGGGCTTTCTTTTGTAACCATACACCAATATTCTTACATTTGGGCACCAGTCCTACATACATCAATTACTATACTGATATACTATTAGCAGACTTACTCTCCAGTTTCTTATACGTTTCAAACGACTGGGCGTTCTCTCCAATATTTGGAGAAATTCATGAGTCAGTTCTGCAAGTATAGTAAAGATATCATTAAAGTCATGGCTACACCCCACACAAATCAATGTCTTGTCAACTTACACACCGCGTATGCTTACCTTACATGCATCAGTTTGTGTACATTTTATATTCACATCAAGGTATTATTCAATCTTCAAAACTACAGTGTTGTTTATAGCAAAATATGCATTAAAATGCAACCTACATTAAATTGCTAGAAACAATAACATCAAATATGAACATTATTATTATATGTATTATTTAAAGAGACGCAAAGAATACAGAGAATATAGATACAGAGCCTAAAACATGCAGGGAGGCCACCGTTCTGGTTACAATACATCTAACGTACATATACAGATGCATCATCAGAACATTTTTACAACCTAAATAATAGGATGCTTTAATAAACAATATATAGAATAAGAAATACAAACCATCCAATAGCTTCAGTGTCACTGTCACATCCACATACTCCCACCATGGCTTCCCGTCTGTTGACACAGGGATCTCCCAGTTAGACCACTTACAAGCCAAGTGGATGCAGACACACGCGACTACTGGAGGAGTGTATTGGAGGCTGAACGTAGTTAAATGCAGACTACAGAAAAAGAAAGCTCATATTTAGTACCAGGCACCTCAAGTGTTAAAATACTGTTCAGTACGGGACATATTGTCTAACGTGAGATTCTTAGGATCCCCCTCCCCTCCCCCTCCTGCCTTCTCCTTCTTTCTTTATCTATTTTTCTCTCCTTAACCCTTTCACGACCGGCCGATTTTTCGCTTTCCGTTTTTTTTTTTCGCCATTCTTTTTCTGAGAGACGTAACTTTTTTATTTTTCAGTCAATATGGTCATGTGAGGGCTCATTTTTTGCGGAACGAGCTGTACTTTTAAATGAAACCATCAGTTTTACCATATTGTGTACTAGAAAATGGCAAAAAAATTCCAAATGCTGAAAAATTGCAAAAAAAGTGCGATAGCACTATGGTTTTTGAGATATTTTATTCACTGTGTTCACTATATGGTAAAACTGATGTGTGGGTGTGATGCCTCAGGTCAGTGCGAGTTCGTAGACACCAAACATGTATAGGTTTACTTTTATATAAGGGGTTAAAAAAAAATCGGAAGTTTGTCCGAAAAAAGTGGCGCACGTTTTACGCCATATTCCGTGACCCGTAGCGTTCTCATTTTTCGGGATCTTAGGCTCAATGACGGCTTATTTTTTGCGTCTCGAGCTGACGTTTTTAACGGTACCATTTTTGCGCAGATGCTACGTTTTGATCGCCTCTTATTGCATTTTGCGCAAAAGTTGTGGCGACAAAAAAACGTCGTTTTGGCGTTTGGAATTTTTTTGCCGCTACGCCGTTTACTGATCAGATTAATTGATTTTATATTTTGATAGATCGGGCGTTTCTGAACGCGGCGATACCAAATGTGTGTATATTTTTTATTTTTTTAACCCTTTAATTTTTAATGGGGCGAATGGGGGGTGATTTGAACTTTTAGGTTTTTTTGTTTTTTTTTTAATTTTTTTTTTACTAGTCCCCCTAGGGGGCTATTGCGATCAGCATTCCGATCGCTCTGCAGTATCTGCTGATCACAGCTGGAAGGCTGTAAACAGCAGATACGCTGTCTTTCTCTTTTGCTGTGCCCCGGGCACAGCGAAAGTGAAACCAATTCATGTGTAGTACAGGAGTCATCACATGACCCTGTACTACCATGACAACTATCGGGAGTCACGTGATCGCGTCACGTGACTTCCGGTTTTGGCGGTAAGTAAAACTTTACCGCGATTGCGCTTATAATGGCGCTGTCATGTATTGACAGCGCCATTATAAGGGGTTAATCGGCACGAGCAGATAACGATTCTGCTCGTGCCTAGCAGGCACACATCTCAGCTGTGAAAATCAGCTGAGATGTGTGCCGATCGCGGCATGCTGCCGCCGGAGGACCGCGGGCAGTAAGATTATGTCATTTAGGACGTAATTTTACGGCCCGCGGTCGTTAAGGGGTTAATATCTTTACTGTGCTTTTTTCTTTGGCTCTTTTCTCTTTCTTTTGTGTTTCTTAATCGCTTACTTGGTTTTCATTATTGAATGAAATATGGTTTTGTTTGACCAGATGTTAAGGCATATGACGGATTGGAGAAGAGTCTTTATTTATCTTGGAAAGTGATTGTTTATACTTTTGTAATATTCAATAAAATCTTGATTGATGAAAAAAAAATACTGTTCAGTAGATCTGAAGGACTTGTGCAGAGATATAAAAAAAGAAGGGAATTTTGTTTACTTACCGTAAATTCCTTTTCTTCTAGCTCCAATTGGGAGACCCAGACAATTGGGTGTATAGCTACTGCCTCCGGAGGCCACACAAAGTATTACACTTAAAAGTGTAAGGCCCCTCCCCTTCTGGCTATACACCCTCCCGTGGGATCACGGGCTCCTCAGTTTTAGTGCAAAAGCAAGAAGGAGGAAAGCCAATAACAGGTTTAAAGACAAATTCAATCCGAAGAAACATCGGAGAACTGAAACCATTCAACATGAACAACATGTGTACTCGAAAAAAACAAAAATCCCTAAGAAAACAGGGCGGGTGCTGGGTCTCCCAATTGGAGCTAGAAGAAAAGGAATTTACGGTAAGTAAACAAAATTCCCTTCTTCTTTGTCGCTCCTAATTGGGAGACCCAGACAATTGGGACGTCCAAAAGCAGTCCCTGGGTGGGTAAAATAATACCTCGTGATAGGGCCGTCAAACAGCCCTGTCCTACAGGTGGGCAACCGCCGCCTGAAGGACTTGTCTACCTAGGCTGGCGTCCGCCGAAGCGTAGGTATGCACCTGATAATGCTTGGTAAAGGTGTGCAGACTCGACCAGGTAGCCGCCTGGCACACCTGCTGAGCCGTAGCCTGGTGCCGTAATGCCCAGGACGCACCCACGGCTCTGGTAGAATGGGCCTTCAGCCCTGAAGGAACCGGAAGCCCCGCAGAACGGTAGGTTTCAAGAATTGGTTCCTTGATCCACCGAGCCAGGGTGGATTTGGAAGCTTGCGACCCTTTACGCTGACCAGCGACAAGGACAAAGAGTGCATCCGAGCGGCGTAAGGGCGCCGTGCGGGAAATGTAGATCCTGAGTGCTCTGACCAGATCCAACAAATGCAAACCTTTCTCAAATTGATGAACTGGATGAGGACACAAGGAAGGTAATGTGACATCCTGATTGAGATGAAAGGGGGATACCACCTTAGGGAGAAACTCAGGAACCGGACGTAGAACCACCTTGTCCTGGTGAAACACCAGGAAGGGAGATTTGCATGAGAGCGCCGCTAGCTCGGACACTCTCCGAAGAGACGTGACCGCTACTAGAAAAGCCACTTTCTGTGAAAGACGAGAAAGGGAAACATCCTTCATAGGCTCGAAAGGCGGCTTCTGGAGAGCAATTAGAACCTTGTTCAGATCCCAGGGCTCTAACGGCCGCTTGTAAGGAGGGACGATATGACCAACTCCTTGCAGGAACGTGCGCACCTGAGTAAGTCGTGCTAGGCGTTTCTGAAAAAATACAGATAGCGCTGAGACTTGTCCTTTAAGGGAGCTGAGCGACAAACCTTTTTCCAACCCGGATTGCAGGAAGGAAAGAAAAGTAGGCAATGCAAAAGGCCAGGGAGGAACTCCCTGAGCCGCGCACCAAGATAAGAATATCTTCCACGTCCTGTGGTAGATCTTGGCGGAGGATGGTTTTCTAGCCTGCCTCATGGTGGTAATAACATTTCGAGATAATCCTGAAGACGCTAGGATCCAGGACTCAATGGCCACACAGTCAGGTTCAGGGCCGCAGAATTCAGGTGGAAAAACGGCCCTTGAGATAGCAAGTCTGGTCGTTCTGGTAGTGCCCATGGTTGGCCTACCGTGAGGTGCCACAGATCTGGGTACCACGATCTCCTCGGCCAGTCTGGAGCGACGAGGATGGCGCGACGGCAGTCGGCCCTGATCTTGCGCAGCACTCTGGGTAACAATGCCAGAGGTGGGAACACATAAGGTAGCCGGAATTGCGACCAATCTTGAACTAAGGCGTCTGCCGCCAGAGCTCGGTGATCGTGAGACCGTGCCATGAAAGCCGGGACCTTGTTGTTGTACCGTGACGCCATCAGGTCGACGTCCGGCATCCCCCAGCGGCGACAGATCTCCTGAAACACGTCCGGGTGAAGGGACCATTCCCCTGCGTCCATACCCTGGCGACTGAGGAAGTCTGCTTCCCAGTTTTCCACGCCTGGGATGTGAACTGCGGAAATGGTGGAAGCCGTGTCTTCCACCCACGTTAGAATCCGTCGGACTTCCTGGAAGGCTTGCCGACTGCGTGTGCCACCTTGGTGGTTGATGTATGCTACCGCTGTGGAGTTGTCCGACTGAATTCGGATCTGCTTGCCTTCCAGCCACTGCTGGAAGGCTTGTAGGGCAAGATACACTGCTCTGATTTCTAGAACATTGATCTGAAGGGTGGACTCTTGCTGAGTCCACGTACCCTGAGCCCTGTGGTGGAGAAAAACCGCTCCCCACCCTGACAGGCTCGCGTCCGTCGTGACCACCGCCCAGGATGGGGGTAGGAAGGACTTTCCCTTTGACAATGAGGTGGGAAGAAGCCACCACTGAAGAGATTCCTTGGCCGCCTGAGAAAGGGAGACGTTCCTGTCGAGGGACGTCGACTTCCCGTCCCATTGACGGAGAATGTCCCATTGTAGTGGACGCAGATGAAACTGCGCGAAAGGGACTGCCTCCATTGCTGCTACCATCTTCCCTAGGAAGTGCATGAGGCGTCTCAAGGGGTGTGACTGGCCTTGAAGGAGAGATTGCACCCCTGTCTGTAGTGAACGCTGTTTGTCCAGCGGAAGCATCACTATCGCTGAGAGAGTATGAAACTCCATGCCAAGGTATGTTATCGATTGGGTCGGGGTGAGATTTGACTTTGAAAAGTTGATGATCCACCCGAAACTCTGGAGAGTCTCCAGCGCAACGTTCAGGCTGTTTTGGCATGCCTCTTGAGAGGGTGCCTTGACAAGTAGATCGTCCAAGTAAGGGATCACAGAGTGACCCTGAGAGTGCAGGACTGCTACTACTGCTGCCATGACCTTGGTGAAGACCCTTGGAGCTGTCGCCAAACCGAAAGGCAGGGCTACGAACTGAAGGTGTTCGTCTCCTATAACGAAGCGTAGAAAACGCTGGTGCTCTGGAGCAATCGGCACGTGGAGATAAGCATCTTTGATGTCTATTGATGCTAGGAAATCTCCTTGAGACATTGAGGCGATGACGGAACGGAGGGATTCCATCCGGAACCGCCTGGTTTTCACATGCTTGTTGAGCAGTTTTAGGTCCAGAACAGGACGGAAAGACCCGTCCTTTTTTGGCACCACAAACAAATTGGAGTAAAAACCGTGACCTTGTTCCAGAAGAGGAACGGGGGTCACCACTCCTTCCGCTTTTAGAGTGGACACCGCTAGCCGCAGAGCATCGGCTCGGTCGGGAGGTGGAGAAGTTCTGAAGAAGCGAGTTGGAGGACGAGAGCTGAACTCTATCCTGTACCCGTGAGACAGAATGTCTCTCACCCAACGGTCTGTGACCTGTGGCAGCCAAATGTCGCCAAAGCGGGAGAGCCTGCCACCGACCGAGGATGCGGAGAGAGGAGGCCGAAAGTCATGAGGAAGCCGCCTTGGTAGCGGGTCTTCCGGCTGTCTTTTTTGGGCGTGACTGAGTTCGCCAAGAATCTGAGCTCCTCTGATCCTTTTGAGTCCTTTTGGACGAGGAGAATTGGGACCTGCCTGAGCCTCGAAAGGACCGAAACCCCGACTGTCCTCTCCTCTGTTGGGGTTTATTTTGTCTGGGCTGAGGTAAAGATGAATCTTTACCCTTGGAGTGTTTAATGATTTCATCTAAGCGCTCCCCAAACAGTCGGTCACGAGAAAATGGCAAACTGGTTAAACACTTTTTGGAAGCAGAATCTGCCTTCCATTCTCTTAACCACAAGGCTCTGCGTAAAACTACGGAGTTGGCGGACGCCACTGCCGTACGGCTCGTAGAGTCTAGGACAGCATTGATCGCGTAAGACGCAAATGCAGACATTTGAGAGGTTAAGGGTGCCACATGCGGAGCAGATGTACGTGTGACCGTGTCAATCTGTGTAAGACCAGCTGAAATAGCTTGGAGTGCCCATACGGCTGCGAATGCTGGAGCAAACGACGCGCCGATAGCTTCATAGATGGATTTCAACCAGAGCTCCATCTGCCTGTCAGTGGCATCTTTAAGTGCCGCCCCATCTTCCACTGCAACTAAGGATCTAGCTGCAAGCCTGGAGATTGGAGGATCCACCTTGGGACACTGGGTCCAGCCCTTGACCACGTCTGGGGGAAAAGGATAACGTGTATCCTTAAGCCGCTTGGAAAAACGCTTATCCGGATAAGCGTGGTGTTTCTGGATTGCCTCTCTAAAGTCAGAGTGGTCCAGAAATACACTTAATTTACGCTTGGGATACCTGAAATGGAATTTCTCCTGCTGTGAAGCTGTCTCCTCCACAGGAGGAGCAGGGGGAGAAATGTCCAACATTTTATTGATGGACGCTATAAGATCATTCACTATGGCGTCACCATCTGGTGTATCCAAATTGAGAGCGGTCTCAGGATCAGAATCCTGATCAGCTATCTCCGCCTCATCATACAGAGAGTCCTGCTGGGACCCTGACCAGTGTGATGAAGTCGAGGGCCGCTCATAGCGAGCTCGTTTAGGCTGTCTGGGACTGTCGTCCGTGTCAGAGCCATCACCCTGGGATGCAAGAGACACCCCCGGATCCCGGAGCTGTTCCGACTGAGGGGGACCGGGGAGCAATGAGTTAACAGTGTCCATGGCCTGAGGTACTGGTCTAGACTGCAATGTTTCAAGAATTTTAGTCATAGTCACAGACAATCTGTCAGCAAAGACTGCAAACTCCGTCCCTGTCACCTGGACAGTATTTACAGGAGGTTCTGCCTGGGTCACCTCCAGCAGAGGCCCCGGCCGAGCAAGTGCCATAGGGGCCGAGCACTGCACACAGTGGGGGTCCAGTGGAACCTGCCGGTAGAACAGCCCCACAAGCGGTACAAGCAGCATAGAAAGCCTGTGCCTTGGCACCTTTGCTTTTTGCGGTCGACATGCTGTTGTGTCCTCTGAGAAATCTAGGAGGGTATATAGCAGAGGATCCCCAGCGACCGTACAGTGCAATGTAAAGCTGCAAGCATAAAATACAATATACACTTCGGCACCAGTGGGGGTCAGCCCTTGAGGGCAGCTTACCGCCCGCTGAAAAGCGGGTGTGTGGTCACCAGAATCCCGTGTCTGGGTCTCCCAGTCTCCTCTCTCCAGCCAGACTGCACACAGGAATGGCTGCCGGCGTCCTGTGAAGAGAGGTGGATCGTGGGCGTGCCTCAAACAAAGTGCGGGAAACTGGCGTCCCACTGTGCCCAGTGTGAGGGCTGGAGTATGCAAAGCAGACTCCAGCCCTCTGCGCTGACGTTCTGTACAGCGTCCCGCCCTTCCCCTGACTGGCAGGCCTGGGGGCGGGAACGAAACGAAACTAGGCCGCAGAAAGCCGGGGACTCGAGTAATAAAGCGCGGCCGTGATATATGCACGGCCAGCGCGGAAGCCCCCGGCGCACCACAAGTCCCAGCCGCGCCGCAGCGAAAAAACTGACAACAGCGGCCGCGCGGCAGTTTCAAATACATGTCCCCTCCCAGCAAAGCTGTAGATAGGAATGGCACCAGCGCGCAGCGCTGTTGTCCCCGGCGCACTAACACACCCAGCAATGCTGCAGTGTGCGCGCGGACTGTACGGGGACACAGAGTACCTTGGCGTAGCAGGGCCCTGTCCCTGACGATACTCCGCTCCATATCCAGCAGATTCCCCAGGGGCTGTGGACGGAGCACGGTCTCTGTGCCTGGAGACCGGTAAATCCCACTTCACCCAGAGCCCTAAGGGGGATGGGGAAGGATGCAGCATGTGGGCTCCAGCCTCTGTACCCGCAATGGGTACCTCAACCTTAACAAACACCGCCGACAAAAGTGGGGTGAGAAGGGAGCATGCTGGGGGCCCCATATGGGCCCTCTTTTCTTCCATCCGACATAGTCAGCAGCTGCTGCTGACTAAACAGTGGAGCTATGCGTGTATGTGTGCCTCCTTCGCACAAAGCATGAAAACTGAGGAGCCCGTGATCCCACGGGAGGGTGTATAGCCAGAAGGGGAGGGGCCTTACACTTTTAAGTGTAATACTTTGTGTGGCCTCCGGAGGCAGTAGCTATACACCCAATTGTCTGGGTCTCCCAATTAGGAGCGACAAAGAAAAGTGCAGTGGGGATTTCTATATATCAACCTCTATTTATGTAGGTATTCCTGAGAAAAGCATACCCAGACAAGGAGGTGTAAAAATTATTACTAAATCCTCAGCTGTGGATCCTGGCATAATCTAAAGGACCAAAGGTGCCAATGCTCAGCCCAGCATGTATTTAATAATAATAATATTCACTTATACAGCGCTATTAATTCCACAGCGCTTTACATACATTGGCAACACTGTCCCCATTGGGGCTCACAATCTAAGTTCCCTATCAGTATGTTTTTGGAGTGTGGGAGAAAACCGGAGGAAATCCACACAAACACGGGGAGAACATACAAACTCCTTGCAGATGTTGTCCTTGGTGGGATTTGAACCTAGTACCCCAGCGCTGCAAGACTGCAGTGCTAACCACTGAGCCCCATGCTTTACATATAAGGAAGGGAATAAGCTGCTGCCAGACACCTGACGTTTAGCACGCTTGATCCTTATTTCCATTCCTGCATTGGACCCATTTTTAGTCATGGAAATCCCCTTTAACTGTAAATGATATTCACAAGTAGACTTTGTGTAAAGTGTTAGATAATAGTTTTTAGGAGAATTGAAAGTACTTCCTGTTAACATGGAGTATGTGTAATACTGCTCAACCTATATACTCAATAATATGCACAGAAATTAACCTGTTCGTTGCCATGAAGTAGGATGTCTGAGCCAAGTCCTTGCTTGCTGAGGAGAAATAGAGAGAATAAGTTGAGGAACGATCCTGACTGCAGGCTTTATCACATATTTACACAGTCGATCAGCATACTATTTATAAAGAAAACCTGTTATGTTATTCATAATAATCAATACAAGGGCAGGGCACTTGGCTGTTTCTACAAAGTTGTACGGTGCAGCAGTCTGCACGCTCAGCCACTGCTCCAGACAACCATTCTCACTATGGTCATTCATTCTATTGATCTATCTATTGATTGGGGGTTTCTGTGGTAGGATCTAAAAAATCTAACATTTATCAGCTATTGTGTGTATTCTTGTCAGATATTATTTGTGATAAAACCTATTAAAAGATTTTCATAGTCTAAAATGTAATCATCAGTCCTATGCCGGCCCAACAAAGGTTACTTTGGCATTTACAGGGGTGGTCCAAAGACACAAAGAAATTTTCAATCTAAATCCCTATCTATTTAGAGGCATAAGCTACACTATTTTCTAACACACATGAATTAAACTAACTAATTTTTTGTTTTCTTCACTTGCTTTGCGTACAATGACAACACGTGCTCTGTTGTCGGCTCAGTTCAGCAGTAACTAACCAACAAGAGAGCACTTTGTCAGAATACCTGGTGTGCAGAGACCAGTGACGTCACTTGCGGGGGCATCACTAATATCTGCACCCCAGGTATTCTGACAATGTGTTGTGTTGCTGGCTTGTTACTACTGATCTCAGCAGGCAACAGATCGCGCACTGTCATTGTGCACATTGCACAGGGACTAGCCCAGCCCCGGACAGGAGCATCACTGATGACGCTTTGTTTCAGGGAAGGGTTAGAGGCAGCCGCAATAACCATAGCCTCTTCCCTCTGTTGACGCTTTCTTTCAGGGAAGAGGCAGAGGCGACCGCAGTGACAATGGCCTCTGCCCTATGATGACCACGGCTGTGGAGTCGGTGTCCATTCTGGTGGAGTTGGAATCGGTATAAAATGGACCAATTGACTCCCAAAATATATAATAAATTGGGTACAGTAGTTCAATGCTGTATGTGAGGAATATTTTTTTCATAAGAATTTGGGAAAGTTATGAAATGTCCTATAAATGTCTGTTCAATTCCTGATCAAACTATCTAAGCTTTTAGTTGAGATGAATCTGTGCTGCACATGATATAAGTAGTGATGCTAAAATTTTACTACAGTAATTTTATCACAAACATGAGTCATGTACAGTTCAAACCAGGTGTTTTCATAGACTATCTAAAAAGACACATCTGCAGGTTTTTCTCATTATCTGACATGAAATCAGAATAAACCTTTCCCATTTTAGGTCAATTAGGAACAAAAATTGTTTATATTTGCCAAATGCCAGAATAATGAGAGAGAGAATTTTTAAAGCATTTTTATTACTATCTGCAAAGTCAAAAGTTTACATACACTAAGAGCACTATCACATTATACAATATGGGACAGCCCAAATGATGAGGTCATGTCTTTAGAAGCTTCTGATAGGTTTATTGGCAACATCTGAGTTAATTAGAGACACCCCTGTGGATGTATTTTAATGCACACCTGAAATACATCGCTTCTTTGTGTAGCATCATGGGAAAGTCAAAAGAAATCAGCCAAGAACTCTTGAAGAGAATTGTGGACTTGCACAAGTCTGGTTCATCCTTGGGTGCAATTTCTAGATACCTGAAGGTGCCTCGTTCATCTGTACAAACAATTATATGCATGTACAAACAAGATGGGAATGTCCAACTATCATAACCCTCTGGAAGGAGACAGGTTTTGTGTACGAGAGATGAACATGCTTTGGTCAGACAAGTGCATATCAACCCAAGAACAAACGCAAAAGACCTTGTGAAGATGCTGGCAGATGTTGGTAAAATTGTGTCATTATCCACAGTGAAACGAGTACTGTGTCAACATGGGCTGAAAGGCCACTCTGCCAGGAAGAAGCCATTACTCCAAAAGAAACATAAAAAAGCCAAATCAATGTTTGCAAATGTGCAGAGGAACAAAAACCTTAAATTATGGAGACATGTCCTGGGTCTGGCGAAACTAAAATTTAACTGTTTGGCCATAATGACCATCCTTACATTTGGAGAAAAAAGGGAGGAGCTTTGAAGCCTAAGAACACCATCCCTACTGTGAAACACTGGAGGGGCAGCATCATGTTGTGGGATTGTTTGCTGCAGGAGTGACTGATGCACTTCACAAAATAGTTGGCATCATGAGGAAAGAAGATTATGTGGCAATACTGAAGCAACATCTCAAGACATCAGCCAGGAACTTAAAGCTTGGATGGAAATGGGTCTTCCAAATGGACAATGACCTGAAGCATACTGCCAAACTGGTTACAAAATAGCTTAAGAATAACAAAGTCAATGTTTTGGAGTGGCCATCACAAAACACTGACTGCTGATGTATGTAAAGCACCATGGAATTAATAGCACTATATAAGTGAATATTATATACTAGAAGGTGGCCCGATTCTACGCATCGCGTATTCTAGAATTTACGTATTGTGTAGTTAATGTATGATTTTTGTTATATATATATATATATATATATATATATAGATGTTGTTGTCTGCAGTTACCAAGTGTTTGTGTAGGGCGCTGTACATGTTCTGGGTGTTGTCTGGGTGTGGCGGGGGGTGAGAGCGGTGTTGTATGTGTGTTGCGTTGTTTGTGGAGCGCTGTGTGTCTGTAGCGTTGTGTGTGTGTGTGTGTTGCGCGGTTTGTGTGGGTGTGGTGTGTTTTGGGGGGAGGTATGTTTTGTGCAATGTGTGTGTGTTTCGTGGTATGTGCGTATATTTACAGTGCCTACAAGTAGTATTCAACCCCCTGCAGATTTAGCAGGTTTACACATTCGGAATTAACTTGGCATTGTGACATTTGGACTGTAGATCAGCCTGGAAGTGTGAAATGCACTGCAGCAAAAAAGAATGTTATTTGGTTTTTTGTTTTTTTTTTAAATTGTGAAAAGTTTATTCAGAGGGTCATTTATTATTCAACCCCTCAAACCACCAGAATTCTGTTTGGTTCCCCTAAAGTATTAAGAAGTATTTCAGGCACAAAGAACAATGAGCTTCACATGTTTGGATTAATTATCTCTTTTTCCAGCCTTTTCTGACTAATTAAGACCCTCCCCAAACTTGTGAACAGCACTCATACATGGTCAACATGGGAAAGACAAAGGAGCATTCCAAGGCCATCAGAGACAAGATCATGGAGGGTCACAAGGCTGGCAAGGGTTACAAAACCCTTTCCAAGGAGTTGGGCCTACCTGTCTCCACTGTTGGGAGCATCATCCGGAAGTGGAAGGCTTATGGAACTACTGTTAGCCTTCCACGGCCTGGACAGCCTTTGAAAGTTTCCTCCCATGCCGAGGCCAGGCTTGTCCGAAGAGTCAAGGCTAACCCAAGGACAACAAGGAAGGAGCTCCGGGAAGATCTCATGGCAGTGGGGACATTGGTTTCAGTCAATACCATAAGTAACGTACTCCACCGCAATGGTCTCCGTTCCAGACGAGCCAGTAAGGTACCTTTACTTTCAAAGCGTCATGTCAAGGCTCGTCTACAGTTTGCTCATGATCACTTGGAGGACTCTGAGACAGACTGGTTCAAGGTTCTCTGGTCTGATGAGACCAAGATCGAGATCTTTGGTGCCAACCACACACGTGACGTTTGGAGACTGGATGGCACTGCATACGACCCCAAGAATACCATCCCTACAGTCAAGCATGGTGGTGGCAGCATCATGCTGTGGGGCTGTTTCTCAGCCAAGGGGCCTGGCCATCTGGTCCGCATCCATGGGAAGATGGATAGCACGGCCTACCTGGAGATTTTGGCCAAGAACCGCCGCTCCTCCATCAAGGATCTTAAGATGGGTCGTCATTTCATCTTCCAACAAGACAACGACCCAAAGCACACAGCCAAGAAAACCAAGGCCTGGTTCAAGAGGGAAAAAATCAAGGTGTTGCAGTGGCCTAGTCAGTCTCCTGACCTTAACCCAATTGAAAACTTGTGGAAGGAGCTCAAGATTAAAGTCCACATGAGACACCCAAAGAACCTAGATAACTTGGAGAAGATCTGCATGGAGGAGTGGGCCAAGATAACTCCAGAGACCTGTGCCGGCCTGATCAGGTCTTATAAAAGACGATTATTAGCTGTTATTGCAAACAAGGGTTATTCCACAAAATATTAAACCTAGGGGTTGAATAATAATTGACCCACACTTTTATGTTGAAAATTTATTAAAATTTAACTGAGCACCATAACTTGTTGGTTTGTAAGATTTATGCATCTATTAATAAATCCTGCTCTTGTTTGAAGGCTCTAACTTATTTTCATCTTATCAAACCTGCTAAATCTGCAGGGGGTTGAATACTACTTGTAGGCACTGTATGTATGCCGCGGTGTTTGTGTGTTGGGTGTTGTGTGTGTGCAGCGTTGTCTGTGTGTGTGGGTGTCTGTGTAGGGCGGTGTTTGTGGTTCCCAGTGTGTGTGTGGTGTGTTGTGTGTGTGTGTGTGTGTTGGGGGGAGGTGTGCACCTCCCATCGTGCTCCTTCCCCCATGCTGCGCACCCACCATCGTGCTCCATCCGCCATGCTGCGCACTCCCAAACGTGCTCCATCCGCCATGCTGCGCACTCCCAAACGTGGTCCATCCACCATGCTGCGCACTCCCAAACGTGCTCCATCCGCCATGCTGCGCACTCCCAAACGTGCTCCATCCGCCATGCTGCGCACTCCCAAATGTGCTCCATCCGCCATGCGGCGCACTCCCAAACGTGGTCCATCCGCCATGCTGCGCACTCCCAAACGTGCTCCATCCCCCATGCTGCGCACTCCCCATCGTGCTCCATCCCCCATGCTGCGCACCCCTCATCATGCTCCATCCCCCATGCTGCACCAGCATCAGCCTCTCTGCCCCCAGCATCAGCCTCTCTCCTCCCAGCATCAGCCTCTCTCCTCCCAGCATCAGCCTCTCTCCTTCCAGCATCAGCCTCTCTCCTCCAAGCATCAGCCTCTCTGTCCCCAGCATCAGCCTCTCTGTACCCAGCATCAGCCTCTCTCCTCCCAGCCTCAGCCTCCCCCAGCATCAGCCTCTCTTCTCTCAGCCTCCCCCCTCCCAGCCTCCCTCCTCCCAGCCTCCCCCTCCCAGCCTCCCCCAGCATCAGCCTCTCGCCTCCCAGCATCAGCCTCTCGCCTCCCAGCCTCCCCCAGCATCAGCCTCTCTCCTCCCAGCTTCCCCCAGCATCAGCCTCTCTCCTCCCAGCCTCCTCCAGCATCAGCCTCTCTCCTCCCAGCCTCAGCCTCCCCCTCCCAGCCTTCCCCAGGATCAGCCTCTCTCCTCCCAGCCTCCCCCAGCATCAGCCTCTCTCCTCTCAGCCTCCCCCAGCATCAGCCTACACCCTCCCAGCCTACCCCAGCATCAGCCTACCCCAGCATCAGCCTACCCCAGCATCAGCCTACACCCTCCCAGCCTCCCCCAGCATCAGCCTACACCCTCCCAGCCTCCCCCAGCATCAGCCTACCCCAGCATCAGCCTCTCTCCTCCCAGCCTCCCCCAGCATCAGCCTCCCCCTCCCAGCCTTCCCCAGGATCAGCCTCCCCCTCCCAGCCTTCCCCAGGATCAGCCTCTCTCCTCCCAGCCTCCCCCAGCACGCCGTGCTCCTCTGCCGACACTCACAGATCCGATCGCATACACTCACACACACACATTCACACATCAGAACACACTCACACACATCCGATCGCATACACTCACACACACACTGACGATATCGCACATACGCGCTCACACTCACAACATCCGGAGATACCACATGCCTCTGGCCATGTGATCCTGGAAGGTCACTCCACAGTATTGCCGCCGAGAAGCAAGCGATATCCCAGGATGTTGTGAGTGTGTGGATGCGATGTGATGTGTGTGTGAGACTGAGTGTGATCTGATGTGTGTGTGTGTGTTGTTATGTGTGTGCGTGTGTATGTTCCGCCGCTGCAGGACCTTGATGCGCTGGTAACTATGCTACCATGGTTACCAGCGTATCCCGTCCCCCGCTCGCACGGGAGCCCACACCAGCATACGGCGGCAACCCCAGCAATGGGTTGGCGGCGTACGCTGATGTGGGCTCCCGGGGGTACAGTACTCACCTGGGAGTCGTGGCTCCGTGTCGGTTGGGGGAATGCGTGCGGGGGCGGGGCCAGAGCAAGCTTGCATTGCGTGAGGGGGGCGGGGCGTGGCCGACTTGCCAATGCGTGCAGGGTGCCGGGACGAGAGGCCAATCCGTGTGGGGGGCGGAGCCTGGGCGAGCGGCCAATCCGTGCGGGGGGGGCGGGGCCATGGCGAGTCCAGCGGCCAATCAGCTTTGTGTCACCGTAAGGACACAATTTTGGAGCAAGACAGACAGAATAAGGCAATTATATATATAGATTATTATCTCAATCATATTGGAAATTTATGGGCAAAGCTGAAAAGGAACTAGACCTAAAAACATGGCTCAGTTACACCAGTTCTGTCAGGAGGAATAGGCCCAAATTCCTACCAACTATTGTGAGAAGCTTATGGAAGGATATCCAAAACGTTTGACCCAAGTCATACAGTTTAAGGGCAATGGTACCAAATTCTGATGAAATGGATGGAAACTTTTCACTTTGCACAAAGTAATAAAAATGCCTTAAAACATTCTCTCTCTTACTCATTATTCTGGCATTTGGCAAACATAAATAGTTTTGGTTTCTAATGAACCTAAAATGGGAAAGATTTATTCTGATTTTATGTCAGCTAGCGAGAAAAACCTGCAGATGTGTCTTTATAGAGAACGGATAGAAACTTCTTGCTTGAACTACATGAGGGAGTCAGCATCAGGGAAATTGAGGAATCTGAGTTGGAGTCGGAGGTTTGGCTTACCGACTCCACAGCTATGCTGATGACGCTTCGTTTGAGTATCTTAGCATGAACTGGGATTCTCAAACAAAGCATCATCATAAAAGGAAATGTAAAAAAGTAGAAAAGCAGTTAGATAATGCAGTTAGGGAAGCATAGGGAATTTTTAATTCAAGTATATCAGAAAATATTTTAGACTATGGCACTAAATACTTAAGGATTTGGTAAGAAAATAGTTTTAGCCTTCGGACAACCCCTTTAAGTATCAGTGAAATTTAACACATGTAATACACAATTTCTGACGAGGAGGAAAATACAATACACTTACATTTTGTTTTTCAACAGATAAATTGGTCCCTCAAGTCATATTTAAAAAAAAAATAAATTCTAGCCTAATAAAAAAGTAAAAAAACCAAAACACTTTTGACTGGGATTGCCTGTGGACTATAAAGGGACAACGACGATGCTGGACAGTCAAATAAATGTAAAGTAATACATGGATGAAATGGGTCCACCAGCTCCCTGGCTTGGCTAACAGTACTAATGAACTGAGTTCTCACCTCTTACCAGCTGGGTGCACTTTACTACATGAGTGTGTGGATGATCAATGGTAATTTCAAACCCTGGAAAACAAAAGACAGTACTTGAGATATTAAGCCCAAAAGATGACCATTTGGGCTACAGAGAGGCATAACTATAATAGAGAGGATTCACAAATTAAATAAAGCTGATATTAAACATATCCTGTAAACCACATTAACATGTTCATTAAACAGTGTTGTATACTGTTGGTGAGATTAAACATGAAGAGCCATGTAAGGAGGTGGTGGGCCAGGATATAAACATTTTTGGAAAGACTTGAAGGTAAAAAAAAAAAATGAAAAAAAACCCTAATAAAAATCACTACTCACAAAGTTATGTCCCCTCTCATCTTTGTTTACCTTCCTGCAGCTGATTATACATCATCTACCCATGTGACCACTGCAGCCAATCACTAGTGTCAGCTGTGATGTCTGGCACAAGACTATTGAGAACAGTGGTTAGCTGCAAAAGTCAAGTTGGTTCCGTAGAGAGGAAGGAAGGTAAACAGCGACTGGTGGGGACCACCAAAGTTTAAGAGAGAGATGTCTTTTTTTATTTGAAGCATCTCCAGCTTTCTCAAAAGATGTTTTTTCAATAAACACTGGACAACCTCATTAATGATCCTACAAATGGATCAAATTGTTCAATAGCCAGTCACTAGACCCATGCTTTAAAAGGGTGGTTCACCCATATTTTTTATTGTATAGTTCAATATAATATATTCAAACAATCTTTCTCTCAAATACCTTGTGTTGGCAATAGTGCCTGTGAGAGGCGCTATTGCAGACCGCTGGACCGTCCAGTGACGTCACCGTCAAGTGCCGCACATGTCACATTCGTGCAGCCGGCTGCATTCTTCCTCACTCACTGTGCTGTGAGCGGTGTTTCACGGCTGTCACAGCCCATCTGCTCCCCCTCCCCCCTCCCTCACAGCAGAACGCTGCAAGCAAGAGACGCAACGCTCTGTGCTGCGAGGGAGGAGGGAGCAGATGGCCTGTGACAGCCGTGAAACACCGCTCACAGCCCAGTGAGTGAGGAAGAATGCAGCCGGCTGCACGGATGTGACGTGTGCGGCACTTGACGGGGACGTCACTGGACGGGGAACAGTGGTCCGCAATAGCGCCTCTCACAGGCACTATTGCCAACACAAAGTATTTGAGAGAAGCATTGTTTATCAATATATCGAACTAGACAATAAAAAATATGGGTGAACCACCCCTTTGATTCTTCAGTCCAGAAATAATGGGCATTATTTTACACACATTTTTCAAAGCATTGTTCTTTGCTGACAATTCAACAAAATAAAAAGAGGACATAGCAACACAACCATGTAGTAAGGCCTTTGAGCAGCAAGAATATCATCCAGCACATAGTGCTAATGTGCAGACTCTTCGTCCAGGTCAGTCTTGTTCCATGGCTGGGATCAAGGCTTAGTTGGGGCTTTCCATTTTCAGCCATCCTGGAAGACTTACCCAGGGTCTGCAGTATAATGCTCTCTAGAATGACCAGGTCTTGGGCTTGTTGCAGGTATGCCTGTTGTTGAGAGGACAGGCAAATTACTCACTGGCAAGCACTCTGTACAAAACAACCACGGTATGCAGGCGGACTCACCAACTGGTCATGGTGCTGCAGTAAATAAGGTTATTGCAAAATTTTATATTTTGAGTATGATGAAGAAGAAATTGTGTAATAAAAAATTCAATCGTGTTCTGATTAAACAATGCTAGCAGTGAGGACAGACCAAACCCAGTTGGCGAGTCTACTTGCTAAAAAAATAGCTGCCAAGCAACAGAGGCAAAAGATCCAGTGAAAACAATGCTACATGCAAACAAGTAGATAACACAAGTATCCTCCGCAAACTATCCCACCAGATCCAGCATCGTTCAGCCTGCTGCACTGCGCTGCGCTGAACTTATACATGTGCCTGTGTTACTCCTAGAATATATAGAAAATAAAGGTGTCTAAACTAGACCCTAAACAAAACTATGAAGCCACCACATGCACTACGCACCTGTGTGCCTGCTTCCCCAGACCCTCACAGAATCATTAGTAATGATGACCACAGCATGAAGGCTAGAGTCATGGAACGACATTAAGAGGTATGACATGTTGGAGGTTTCTAAAATGTTTGGGCGGTCTGCATATGAGTCTGCATGGACACTTCAGGCCGTCCCTCCTGAGTATGCAGCTGCATAGGAATTGTGCAACCAGGAGCTGTTGTCACAGTTTCTGATTAGTGATAGGCCAATAGTAACTATTGGTGTTTGGATAATGCTTAGGCTGGTTTCACATCAGCGTTTTTTTGCCGGTCGGCAAAACAACGCAAAACGCATCTTGCCGGATCCGGTGTCTGCTCAATGCAATGTCAATGGACTTGCGGCAACATGCGTTTGCATGCGGTAGTGTCAGGATCCGGTGAGTTGCAGTTTTTTATCTTTTATCAAAAACGCAAATTGTTGAGTTTTTCACCTCCGTCCAAAAACTGCATGTCACCAGATCCTGTACATTGCGGCAGTAGCTACAATGTATTTCAATGGGCGCCGGATCCAGTTTTAACAGTTGTGGTTGCATGCTGCAGGAAGGATCCTGTTTGCTGTACAGAACATGCCTGATTATCACTCTCACACACACACACACTCACACTCGTCCAGAGCTGCAATCCACGCTGTCATGGCAGATTCAGCTCACTCCCAATCACATGACTTTAATGCCCGCCCAACCCCATTCAGCTCATTCCCGACCACATGACTCATAAACTGCAAGTCACAGGATCCAGTAAATAATACTTGCGTTTGCTTGGTTACCTGATATTTACCTTGGTTACGAGCATCCGCCACTCTCAGGCGGGGGAGAGAGAGAGGAGAGAGAGGGAGGGGGAGAGGGAGAGGGGGAGGGTGGGGTAGAGGGAGAGGGGGAGGGTGGGGTAGAGGGAAAGGGGGAAGGTGGGGGAGAGGGAGGGGGAGAGGGAGGGGGAGAGAGGGAGGGGGGTAGGGAGGGGGAGAGATGGAGGGGGGAGGGGGAGAGAGGGAGGGGGGGAGGGAGGGGGAGAGGGGGGGGAGAGAGGGAGGGGGAGAGGGGGGGGGAGAGAGGGAGGGGGAGAGAGAGACTGATCACGCCAGGCTGGTTTCTGGGCATGCTCAGTAGAGCAAGCAGGATCCTGTCTATCAGCATGCCAGCGTTCACATGCATTTGCGTGCAGTATAGTCAGGATCCAGTGAAAAAAAGTATTTGGACGCAGCTCAAAAACGCTACAAGTAGCGTTTTTGAAAAAATTTAAAAAAATGCAAGTCGCTGGATCCTCACTATAACGCACGTGAACGCATGTTGACGTGAGTCCATTGCAAATGCATTGTAATGAAAACACATATGCACTGGATCCGTTTTTGCGTTAAAAAAACGTTCATGACGCATGTTAAAAAAACGTAGTGTGAAAGCAGCCTTACCGAATATCGATTACTATTCCAGTATTTGTCACAAGAAAAATGATTCCCAACTGACTTGCATTAGGTTCGTTATTCGTGAAAATTCGTTATGAATAATCCAAACACGTTAGTATTCGCCCATCACTATTTCTGATGTCTTTGCCTTCCTGATTGCTGTATACGCTACAATGACCAAGCATTCTGTATCCCAGCAATCATGAGGACGTACAGGTCCTGCTGGGACTTATCTCTGCAATATGTACACGAATAATATAATCTACTCGACACTTGGAAGATGGCATGGTGCTCACATCTAGAGATGGTGATAAATCAAGAAGACCGGCTCTCACTTCAAGAAGTTCAAAGCTGAAGTTAATGAGAATCTGTCCCCAGGTTTGTGATACCCTTCTGATAGCAGAATAATGTAGAGACAGAGATGATTCCAGCTATGTGTCACTTACTGGCTGTTTGCTGTCATTTTGATAAAAATTAATGTTTTCTCTGCTGCAGATCTAGCAGTTATATAGAGCTCATGAATATGCTGGACTACCTGCAGCAGGCCAAGTAGTCCTCCAATGATAATCTACTGCTGATTAATCAGTGATTTTATTAAATCTACACTAAGTAGCCCAGTAAGTGACGCATCACTGGAATCAGGATCTCTGCCCTTACGTTATGGTACTCTCAGATTAGGTGGCAAACACCTGATGACAGATTCCCTTTAATTGAATCAAATAAGCATCATACACTCGTGAGGCATTTTTGGTTCCATCCAAGCCTTTTTCATACATAAAACAGTGATGAATACAACTCTCTAGCACAACCCACCCATTTCACATCACTTCCACAAAATGACTAAAAAGCAGATTGTATAACATGCACAATATCATTTTTGGCATTCAATATGAGCAGTATTCAATATTTGTTCGTATTGCAAACCTATTAAAAATATAACAACAAAACATACAGTCAAACGTTTGTATACACATCTTCATGCAGTGGTTTTCCTTGTTTGTTTGTTTTTTTTAAATGTGCACATTAGAGATACAGACTGAAGGCAGCAAAACCATGGAAGGACACACATGGAAACAAGGCGTAAACAAGTCTGAAACAACCAGAATGTGTCCAAGTCCTCAAGATATCCCCGTTTTACTCTGCTAAGTTTTCAGACCTGTGGTTACGTCAGGACGGCTCATTGAGACAATTCTAGGTCTTGTACTCTGGCACTCGCTTCCACGCGATGCCACTATTATAACCTGAACTCAGCTCACCCCGGGTTCAGGCAAGGTTCACAGAGCCGAGTTTTACACTTGGGCTCTGTTACCCGCTTGATATAAATGACTGCTGTGACTGTTTTTTTATTTATTTTTTTGAATGAGGGAGAATCCTGAACGTCTTTCAATCATGGTTTCATTGATAAAATTCCTCCAAATAGTTTTCCTCTTTTTCCTGATGATCTACCATGTTGGTTTTTGCAGACATTCCCTGTAAAATCCCCAGTGGCACTTACGAGGAGATTATCTACCTCCACACTTTAACCCCGTAAAACTGCTGGTTCCAAAACAAAGTAAAACAGACACTTGTTTTTTAACCCATGAGTCCTGATTTTTAGAATTTTTTAATTGTGGATAATAAAACATTTTTTTGCATGAATATTTTATAACATATTTTTATACCATTATCTATTGTTTTCCCCTCTTTTCTTTGCCTTTTATACATGTAAATGTGTGTGCTGTTACATGCGTCATTCCTACCCGCCAATTTTTTTATTTTGGGGGTGTGGCTTGACATTTTTTTCTTTTTTCTGGGTTGTATATATGCTGGGATCCTAGGATCAACTGCAGATATGTTTTTTTTGTACTGTATGTCCTGATGAAGGGAGCAGAGCTCCTGAAACGCGTAGACAACAAGCTACAATAAAGGAACATTGACCATCTCTTTGTCCTCCTTCCTGATGAACAGCGCGGCATAAAACCCCTTCTCTATTGTTCTCCGTTTTACTCTGCTGACAGCTTTACACACCTTTAGGCCTCTTTTACACGTCCGTGAAAATCACGCACGTGTCAAAGGTGCGTATTGCCCTCGGTGTGCCGTGTGTATGGCACACGTGTGTTCTCCGTGTGTTATCCGTGATAACACACGGAGAACGGGAACTTTATGCTCAGCTGTCCCTAGCGTCGCTGTCTGTGGTGCTGATCTTCGGTCCTGCCGACTCCCCGCTGCTGCTGCTTCCGGGCCTCAATGAAGTGAATATTCAATTAGCATAATGAGTGGCGGTCGGCAGCAGGTGACAGCAGCGGCAGAGACAGGAGGGCTGGAGAAGGTGAGTAAAGATTTTTTTTTCTTTCTCACAGACACATGTCTTCTCTCCGGTGCGTGTCACCGGAGAGAAAACGGACATGTCAGCGTGAGAAACACACGGACACACGTAAGTACGGAACGGACACACATTCCGTGAGCAAATACGTGTGTCCAAAACCATAGGAATACCTAGGTCTACGTGTGTACGTGTCTACGGTACGTGAGAAAACTGCCAAACACGTACCGGAGGTACGTACGTGTGAAAGAGGCCTTAACATTATCTCAAGCAGCTCCAACAGGTAGTCACAAGGAGTGGCTCCTAATGAACAGGTATGCCTAGTCATTTGTGCAATTACTGTTTAGAAAGTGTTTGCGAGTATAAGATATTTCTTGCAGAGGCAGTGATAATGCATAGTTTCAAACAGTGCAAAGTCCAAATCCTCAACTGCTCTAAGCCAGAATATAGCAACAACCACTCAACTAAGAGAAGTGACAGTCAATCATACTTTAATACATGAATGTCAGTGTGGAAAGTTGCTAGAACTGTGAAGGTATCTACCAAAGTGCAGTGATGAAATTCATCAATCACCATGAGCAAACTGGCTCTCATGAGGACTGCCAGAGGAAAGAAAGAGCAAGAATCACCTGTGCTGCAGAGGATAAGTTATCAGTTTCCAGCCTCAGAAACCGCAAACAGATAGCACCTTAGATACCAGCCCTCATAAACGATTCACAGACAATAAACGGATTTTCCCATGAACAAAGTTCCTTTTAATCAATAGATCTTGGAATGATAATAATTTCTACAATTGGATGTATTTTAAAAAACAATGTTCCTGTGCTGAGATAATCTAATATATGTGTCCCTGCTATGTGCTGTGTAATGGCCGTGTCTGACCGTACAGGGACATGGTCTGATCATACCACATCTACTGGGCAGGGGAGGAAGTAAAGAAGTATACAGACAGGACAGCAGGGGATTGCAAACTATTCTTTGAGGTAAAACATTTTTAAAAAACAAGCAGGAAAATGCTTTACCTCACAAAAAAAATCATGTATGATTCTGTACTGTAATGTCTTCATACTCTTTTGCGTCCTCCTCGGCCCAGGAGATGTGGTATCATCAGACCATGTCACTGTACAGTCAGACACGGCCATTACACAGCACATAGCAGGGACACATATAGAAGATCTCAGAACAGGAACATTTTTTTTTTTTTAAACACATCCAATTGTGGAAATTATTATTATTCTAAGATCTATTGATTAAAATGAACTTGAAAATTAACTTTGATCATGGCAAAATCCCTTTAGATAGCAGACACACTTCATTATCAACTGCCAAGAGGAGATTGCAAGACACAAGCCTTTATGATCAAATTGCTACAAAGAAGCCACTATTGAGAACAGCAAACAAGAGACTTGTTTGGGGCAAACAGCACAAGGTCTGCACATAAGGTCAGTGGAAATCTGCACTGTGGTCTACTGAGTCACAATTAGGCTGAAGCCACACGGGGGGCTACTGCGATCCTCGCATGACACTTGGCTCACGTTGGCAGCACAGCGGGAGCAGAGTGTCACTGCAACTGAGGTCTGATCGTGCGAACGGACCACAGCTGCGGGGGGCGGGCCGGCTCTGAGGAGGGGAGGAATTTATCTCCCTCTCTCCTCCGTTGCCAGTTTTTTCCATTCTCACCCTGCACTCACGGTACACCAGTGTACTGCGAGTGCAGTGCGATTTTTCTCTCACCCCATAGACTTGAATGGGTGCGAAAGAAACAAGGATCACATTGCACCCGCAGCATGCTGCAACTATATTTTCGATCCGATTAGGGCTGAGAAAATAACCGCTCATGGGTGCGGGCACATAGGCTAATATTGGTCCGAGTGGAATGCGATGTTTTATCGCATTCCACTTGCTCCGATTTTCATGCCGTTTGGCTTAGGCCTTAGAGATCCACTTTTACTAGTAATGAGTGAGAACTAAGATGCTCGAGTGCTAGGCTCGAAACGAGCAGGTCGGACACTCGGACAGGCTCGCTCAATTACTGAGTATAATGGGATTCAATAGGAAACCAGAGCATTTTTTCGGAAGATTTGAGTCTTAGTGTATCTTAGAGCTTGCTCATTATTATTTTTTATACCAACTGACACATAAACCGTCCTGTGCAAACATGTATAGGGCCAGAAGTCTATGTAATCTCTCCTGGATCTTAGCAGTGCATGTAGGATGGCACATTTATTTACAACCACTGACAGCAATAATCTTCCTTTCTTGGTACATAATGTACACTACAAAGTGGAGGATCATTTTGTTGAGTATTATTTGGAAAATCTTCCTCACCAAATCAGGAATAACCAACACAGTAATATGTAGGTAGAGAGGGGTCTCATGCCATTAGACTCTTGTGTCGCAGTTATTGCAACGATTTATCAAGTAGTATTTCCACGTAGACATGCAGTTACATGTACACAGTACAAATCTCAGCCTAATAACTATATCAGGCTGAAATAGTCCACCAAGAACAGCTTTACACTCTGGACTACAAATATATAACATCACAGTGACATACCTCACTTTGGGTGTCTGGTAGGGGTTCCTGAGCATTAAGACAAGCATGGGCAACCTTGATTACATGCTCCAATTTACGAGGCTGTTCCTCCACCTTTGCCGCTAAAAACAGTGCGGCAGGTGCTACAGTCTGAGGTTGTGAAGAGAAATACATAATGTGTTTAGTTACTTAGAAAGGTCATTTCTGTCATGTAAAAACATGCTAGAATATAGAAATAAAGGAACCAAATGTACATCATCTCAAAACAACAGCAAGTGTAGAAAATATGAAGCATCAGAGTAACATATGAAGAAATTCCATGATTCTGCTTCAGTGTTGTACACATGGAGTACAAGTGGATTATGTAAGTGTTTACGTGGCAGAGATAAGTTGGTAACAACTGGCTCTACGTCTCCCATTACATTTGCGCTCACATCTAATTTTCTTATTCAAATTAATAAAGTATTGCATTATTTGTCATGGCCATATTATATGTTAAAGTCAATCATTTTGTCAAACGTTTTGCCAAACGTCAGACATACTTTTTCTTATAAATTAGGAAACAGCATAAAAAGTAAAAGGTTAAAGGGATTGGTCCCCCTTATCTTTATTTTAACAAATGTGTTGGGGACACAGTTTCTGTCATCTAATATATAAAGCTGAATGTGTGTATGTGTGTATGTGTGTATGTATGTCCGGGATTGGCATCTGCACCGTCGCAGCTACAGCCACAAAATTTTGCACACTCACACTTCTGGCCCCCGAGAGCGTCATAGGCTATGTTTTGAGGGGAAATTTTAACCCCGCTCTTTACAGTTATTCACCAAAAAACCTGCCTCCATTAAAGCGAATGGAGCTGGGAGCCACAGTGCAGCCAGAACTTCAGAAGAATGCACAGCCACGCCCTTATATGGAATGTTGGCGCGTCACAATACAGCCAGGGAAAGAGGCAGACACAGACAGGGAAAGAGGCAGACACAGACAGGGTAAGAAACTGACATAGACAGAGTAAGAGACAGACACAAAGAGACAGACACAGACAAAGAGACAGACTGACAGGGAAAGGGAGGGAAAGAGAGAGACAGGTTAAGAGACAGACAAAGACAAAGAGACAGACACAGGGAAACAGACAGGGAAAGAGAGGGAAAGAGACAGACAGGGTAAGAGACAGACAAAGACAGGTAAAGAGACAGACACAGGTAAAGAGACAGACAGGGAAAGAGACATGCAGACAAAGAGAGAGACAGAGAGATATATACAGAGGGGGAGACAGACAGAGAATGGGAGAGAAACAGAGAGACAGTTACTATCCCAGGCATCGCCGGGTGCTATGTTGTGAGGCGAAATTTTAACCCCGCGGGTTCCAATTTACCAATCAATTTTGCCCCTATCTACATAATGGGGAAAAAGTGAAACGAAAAGTGTTGGGGGCAAATTGACAGCTGCCAGATGTGAACAAGGGGGACTTAAAGAATGAGGCGATGGCGCCAAAGAGTATATACCGTACAGTTGATAAGGTGGGGCCCCGACATGGGATACTCACCACACTCGGGGATATGAACACACGCACAAAATGCACCACACACTACCATGTACTTGAACACATATACCACCCTCAGCACACATCTCACCACACGTACACCAACCTCGCCACATAATCGCCCTAAAACACACACAAGTCTGGTATTAGCCTTCAAAAATAAAAATCTGATTAATAAGCAGCCAAACTACAAGAACAACAAATGTACCATATAGGAAATACGGCAGCTGTCAGTCACATGACCTGTCTATTATGTGTAAGCTAATATATACTGTCAGGGGGGAGGGCTTTCTGTTGCTTGGAGATTTATCATGCTGCCAATATCAACAAATCACAGCTCAGCTTCTATTTTGCTACAGTTAATTAATCTGAGCACTGATTGGTTAATATAGGCAACAATTTAATAATTACATTTCTATCTATTTGTTTTGTGGTTTTTGTGTGCAGAATACATTTTTGTTAATACATTCTATTTTGTTAACAGCAGTTATTAACCCGGGCGAAGCCGGGCAGTACAGCTAGTTTATTATATAGGCATTACAGGTTCTCCTTCTGTTCTACTTGTTGCAGCCTTCCTCACAGACTGTGCGGCTCTATTTTCAACATGGTGGCTAATGGTGGAGTATGTGACCAAACCTTTCCAGGTAACAAGTTAAAAAATAGCCTTCCCGTTTGCAGCATTCTGCAATTGGATGAGGCTGATGGCCAGGTCTGGTCACTGTGCAGACAGGAAGGATGTGATGTGCAGTTACAATGAAGATAAAGTGGCCCCCCCTGTAAGGTAAGGTATACAGAAGCAGATATATTTTATTAATATACAGTAGGCGTCTAACTTTATAGAACATCGGGGTGTGTTTCTAAGCTTCAGATTTTGTATTTTATAAATAACAACACATTTAAGGAAAGGAAAATATACCAGCACTTACATTACGGTGGAATCTTGTAAAGGACTGGACCATATAGAAACGATGCATGTAGACAATAGCTGTATTTATGGTCAGTTGAGATCTACATTTATAAAACTAAGGAAAACAAACATTCAAAAATACACAAAACTCTGCCCTTCCAATTAGCTAGGAATCTTTCAGGCATTTACAATGGTTATTGAAGCATTCACAGGATGAAAAGTTACCCTGACTCCATATGGAATACTAGCGTTCTGTTTACTGGGGGTCAGATCGCTGGTCCCCCAGTGTTACCTATAACGAGGCTCTGTAGAGCCACATCTTCAATGGAGCGTAGGTGTACATACCAGGCCTCAACGCCATTCCTTGTCTATGGCTCTGAAAAGCTGAAATCAGCTCAGTAACGTTGGTTCAGTTTACTTGCAGGACCCAGTCAATCGCCAATGCCAGTATTCTGTCGCTGCTGAGAGTCGCCTTTTAAAGTGAACCAGTCATGTGGAAAAATGCTATTAACCTGCAGATATGGGGGTTAATCTGCAGGTTAATAGCATTCTGAACCTGCAGACTCCCGCACATTAAACCCTGCTGTGGAGCCGGAAATGTGGTCACTGCTCTGTGTAAGGAGAGGGGCGGCTGTAACCATGACCCTCACGCTGACTTCTGGCTGTCAGTCAGTGCAGGGGGTGCAGTTACAGCCGCTGCTCTCTATACACAGCATGGTGAGCGAAGCAGCGCCGCCCTGGTGTCTGAGACCTGAATGCTCCTGGAGCGGGGTTTAATGTGCAGGCGCCAGGCAGGTTCAGAATGCTATTAACCTGTTGACCTACCCCAAATCTGCAAGTTAATAGCATTTTTCCAAATGAACGGTTCCCTTTAAATAACAGTATTTGCTACACTTTTAATTAGCTGGCCTGGCGGGACATTACATATGTATCACGTTGCAGCTACGACGTTGCACCAGATCAGCTATTCAAAAGAAGAGTCACAGATTGAGTCACATAAGAAGATGTTGTTGATCACAGGTTGTGACGTGGCCAATGGGTTGGGTTCTGTGAATTGACTCACACCAACTCTACTGCTCATCTATTTCTAGCAGTCCCAATTAATGATGAGCAAACAAGTACTGTCTAATACTCGCATATGCATTCCAAATAGTGTCTGCAATGCAAGTCAATGGGGAATACTCGCAATGTAACGCGTAACCCGAATGCCGTACTATACACTACTCGCACAAATAGTACGGCATTCAGGTTACTCATTACACTGAGTATTCCCCTTTGACTTGCATTGCACACACTATTCGGAATGCGTACGAGAGTTTTAGACAGTACTCATTACATGTATTGTGAATCCGACTATTTGGAAACTCGCTCGTCTCAATAAGGAATTAAAGAGGCCGCACACCTCTATTTCACTTAACATGGGACCCTACAGAGCCCCATTATTAGGATCACTGGTAAGCCCAAAGATATGTTATTCCTACTCCTATAGATAGATATGTTAAAATATGGATTACCCAAATTTCTTCAACTTAAAATCCGTTCATACATCTCAATGTGTTTGGTCTGGAAGATTTGCTTTAATTTCTGCAGGCTCCATTCAAATGAAAAATATTCAGTCCCAGATTTTGTGTGTAAACCCAAACTATTGGGGATGAGGAAAGAATTTACTGTTGAGCCTGAGAGAAAGTAAAAGGTGGCCCTGCTGCACTGGATCAGTGCCATCTATCATACATAACAGTGGGGGGAATGTTACAAATAATGAATTGGAGCCTAGGGGGCTTCAGGTTACATTTTTGGTCATAGTTGTAATGTCATGAATGTAGCAGCTCATGTAAATATACAGTATATTGCTGTGTACTGCATAGTGGTGCTGCCCAGAGCCACCGTCTACACTTTCCTTGTACCTTAGGTCACGTTCTTGCCTATTTTTTTGTACAATTCTATTTCCATGCTTATTTCACTATGATGAAATGCTTTGATATGGGTATCACTCATAAAGACAATGTGTATGTACTGGATTAGAAAAAAAACCCCAAAACACGCAATTATTCCCAAAACCGCCCACCTGTGCACCGGCGGTATGACATCGCCACTCTGCTGCGTTTACTATATGTGAGCCTAGTGGTAATACCAAACACAACCTGTGGTCAGAGGGGGCGCTGTTCTGATCCAGGACTCTATGGCGGCAGCCGTCTCCCCCACAACACAGGGCACACTAAAAATAAAAAGTGAATGCGGACTTTATTAGATTAAGAACACCACACGTCTGTGTACAGTTTATTTTCATACATAGTTGCAGTTTTTATTTTTTGTGTGCCTTGGATTGTGTGTAACATTTCCTGCTTTAGACCCAAAGTCAGCTCCCCGTGACTACACCGGCCCCTCAATGGTCAGGTTACCATGGTTACAGCAGTCTGGTCCAGCCACCAGGAGGCACAGCCCACTGGGGGGCACCCACACTGCACAGCCCACGGGTGGGGGCACCGTGACCTCTCACCACCCTCCACGTCTATGTCACGACATTATCGCGTGTACAGACGGGGCAGTGCCGGGCCTCTCCCCCTCCACAGCACGGAAGTCACTGCCGGACGTCCACGGATGAGAGCCGGCTCCACTTCGAATGGCATCATGCAGGGTGTAGCCTGCCCCCCTCGTGCGGAGCGGACGCGCCGAGCTGCAGGCCTTCCTTCCTGACTAGAGCAGGCCGGGAAGGATACACATTGAGCCGTTGGCCCATATCTTGCAGGAGGTTAGCCGCCTGCTGCCGGTACGAGAGCTCCTTATCCGGGTCCAGGCCGGCGCGGCGGGAGGGGCTGCGCTCTAGCTGCTCCCGGGTAAAATACCAGCGGCTCGGCGGCGCCATGACGGGGAAGCTGGGAACGCGCGAGGGAAAACAGGAAGTACGTCATCCGGAACGCAGCGCAGCCCACCGCGTACACCGGACGTACTGGGAGGGGCGTGGCTACGTGACGTCAGCGTGAGCGCTGCTTTATATAAGAAAGGCGGGAGTGGTGCGGCGTCTGAGGCAGAGTAGTAACTTTCCTCACCGCTTCTCTTCGCTTGCTTTTCTTTATTGAGCTGGCCATAGCTGTTTCATTCCTATTGGCGGCTATTATATTCACGCAGTATTCATTCCTGGCCCAAAATGTGGAGACCACTACAAATGCCTCTTCTCCCAAAGGCTTCAGTGTTCAAGAGCTTTCAGCTGTTTCTATGGTTACAAAAGGCCAATTATCAGCATTTTTATTCATTAATTAACAAACAGAATTGTCCCCTATATTTCTACTCTTCTGCATTTGCCCTGGCAGAGGGTTCTCAGCGTCTGGGCCAAATCCTGACTGATGGCAGCACGTTGTCTGATCTGCGCTTTAAAGAGAACCATGGCAGCAGATTTGGGGCCTATAAGCTGCGGTCAACAGCAGTGGGCTCTTATATACAGCATGTTAGAATACTGTATATGAGAGCCCAGGCCGCTGTGTAGAACATAAAAATCACTTTATAATATTTACCTAAACGGTCACTGCGGTGGAGTTGGGCCATATTGGAGTCTCCGTTCTCTGGTGCCGGGCGCCGCCTCTTTCGGCCATCTTCGTCCTTCTGAAGCCTATGTGCAAAACGTGTCCTACACACTCGCCGGTCCTGCGCAGGTGCACTACAATACTTTGATCTGCCCTACTCAGGGCACATGAAAGTGCACCTGCGCAGGACCTCGATGTCAGTGAGTGTGTATGATGTAGGACACGTCATGCACCCAGGTTTCAGAAGAAGGAGGACAAAGACGGCCGAAAGAGGAGGTACTGGCACCGCAGAACGAAGATGCCAATATGGCCCAACTCCACTGCAGCGACCGTTTAGGTGAGTATTATAAAGTGATTTTTACGTTCTACACAGCGGCCTGGGCTCTCATATACAGCATGTTAGAATACTGTATATAAGAGCCCACTGGTGGTGGCCGCAGCTTATAGGCCCCAAAACTGGTGATAGGTTCCCTTTAATTACAAAAGAAAATAGTTATCGTTATCACAATATCTATGTCTGTCCATTCGCTTTTTGAGGATGGATTTTAGGTTCTCTATTGGATTGCAATCTGATAACACAACATGTTCATGGTCAAACCACTTGATTATAGAATTTTGAAATTTCAAAGATAACATTTTGTACCTGTGCTTCCTCCACAATTACTATGGAGGAGCTACTGCATCCTGTCCTGCATTAGTATGGTGTCCTGGTGTTTGTATAAACGGTTGTTGTTTTTTCAAGTGATTTTCTTTTGTTGTTTGTTAATGTTTAGGGTCAGCACACATGGCGAGTAATATGGAGCGAGTGGAATGCGATAAAAAACTATCGCATTCCACTTGGACGAATATTACTCTATGGGTTCACTCCCATGAGCAATTTTTTTTTTTTGCTCCGGGTGGACTGCAATCCGGTTTCACTCGCGCCCATTCAAGAGTATGGCGGCGAGAGAAACATCGCATTGCACTCGCGTTACACCAGTGTAACGCGAGTGCAGTGCGATTCTCACATCATCCCATCAACGAAGGAGTTAGGGAGATAAATCCCTTCCTCTCCTCCACAGTGTCAGCCCTCCCCTCCGCAGCTTTGGTCTGATCGCACGATCGAAACACAGTCACATGATACTCGGCTCCCGCTGTGTTGCAAGCATGAGCCGAGTGTAATGCGAGGACTCGCAGTAATCCCCGTGTGGCCTCAGTCTTAAAGTGAACCTGTCAGGTCCCAAGTGCACCCAGAATCACGAGTTCTGGGTAATATCTAGAATCCCTGCCTAACTGTCCCAGCATTTACTAGCATACATAAACAGATCTTTAGAAAAAGTATTTCTAAAGATCGTTTATGATATGCTAATGAGGGCGGTGACTACGTGCAGGGGCATTAGATCCCTCGCTAGTTGGCCAGCTTAGCATGATATCACGTTTTTGTAAGCGTGATAACCTGCTTTACAATGCCTAGGGTCATCGCAACACGATACAGAGCCGCGCATGCCTGCAGCTTTGTACTCATTATTGAACTCCTTTGATGCTGAGTGTATGCGGCCCGGCTTCAAAGACGCTCACTGCCTATGATCGGAAGTCACCCACACTTCATGCAATGTACTCAGAAGCCGGATGTATGTGTCCTGGCTTCAGAGAGGAGAAGTGCACGTGACCGTAAGTGCAGACAACTTCCAATCATGGGCAGTGAGCGTCCTTGAAGCTGAGATGCATACATGCGGCTTTGTTTCTCATTGCTATGACGCTGGGCATTGTAAAGCAGGTTATCACATCCACAGGGGTGTGATAAGCTAAGTGGGCTGACTAGCCAGGGAACTAACGACCCTGGACTACTCGTAGCCCTCATTAGCATCTCATAAATGATCTTTACAAATAGTTTTCCTAAAGATCGATTTATGTATGCTACTAAATGCTGGGACAGTTAGAGAGGGATTCTAGATATGTGCCCAGAACCGCTTGTAGTTCTGGTGTACTTGGGACCTGACAGGTTTAATGTCCTTTTTGGGAAGTTAGGCCGGTGTCACACTTGAGAGTGCCTCTCATATATCTCGCGCGAGTCTCGCGTTGCATCACCCGGCACGGACTCACACTCTCCTCACAGGAGCGGGTCGGTTGCATAGAGATGCATGCAACCGACCTGCTCCTGTGAGGAGTGTGAGTCCGTGTCGGGTGATACAGCGCGAGGCGCTTGCAAGTGTGACACCGGCCTTAGTTATATACAGTGTGTCCACCCATTATCTGTCCACCGCCATTAACTTGAGAACGGCGGCAGCTATAGGAATAGAAGTGGTGTCTAGGTATAGTAAAGTAGCCATGCGCTACGCAATGAAACTCACTCACATGTGCATGAACAAGCCATTTAAACTAGCTAACCCATTTTTTCCACATGCCTACCATAGTCTTTCACCCGATACGAAATCGTGTGGCACTAGCATTTTGATTTTGCGAGAGATCCCTTGGGAATTTACTGACTCCTGTCATGATGACCAGGGCCGAATACTACTGGTTAAGGGGAAAGTTGCACAACTTTACACCTTTGTCTTGCTATATCTGCCAAATGCAGGCCAGATTTCCACATTAACACACTTGGAACGTGTGGACGAATTTTCAGAGGGGACCCTGTTGCTGGGGGGAGACTTGAATATGGCCCTCGAGCCACTAATGAACACCTAGACTGGCCATTCAGCCCTGTCAAGTGCGGCTCTACGTAAAGTTAAAAGGGTCTTACACGAATATCAACTGCTGGATACTTGGCGTATTCTACTCCCCAATGACAAAGATTTTTCATTCTACTCTAAGGTCCATGACTCTAACTCAAGGTTAGACTATTTTTTCATTAGGCATACAGACCTCAACAAAATACATACGGCAGGGATCGACGCTATTACTTTTTCCTACCACGCACTGGTAACGATCTCCATTCTTTTTTCCTTCCTACTATCTAGACAGTGGCAATGGAAACTTAACTCTGCCCTGCTAGATGACACCGTGACCCAGGATGAGATCTCACAGGCCTAATTGAGCACTTTGATTGAAATATTCTATAAGCAGGGCCGGATTATAGGTGGGGCAGACGAGGCTCAAGCCCAGGGGCCCCCACCAAAAGAGCTTTTAAGGGGGCCCCCACCATACTTGGCACCTGTCAGCATTTTTTTTTTCTTCACACCCTCTCCCCCTCCGTAAAGACAGTCTAATAAATCAGCTGTGTTTTCGGGGGGGGGGGGAGGCGCGGGGTGTTGAAGCACCGCTATTTATTTGTATCTGCGTCTTTAAGACGCAAAAACAAACTGCGGGCACAGGATGCTGATTGACACCGGAAGTACCAGCGGCCGCTTGTACTTCCGGGGTCAGGTGTGCTAATGCTCCCTGCTATGTGCTGCGGCCGTACCCAGCGAGGGGCGGGCAGCTGCCCCCCCTCCCCTCCCCTCCCTCCCTAGAAGCAGGGGCACGGTGCAGTGCGCCGCTTTATCTGCTGTCCCCGCTGCGCTCCTCTACACTGTGTGCATGCCAGGCACACTAGCAGGAGGCAGCGCGCTGTGCTCTGTCGGCTCTGCTGTGTGCTGTGCTCGGCATGCACCCAGTGTAGAGGAGCGCAGCAGAGCCGATGACCGCAGCTTCCTCTTTCCGTTCCTATTCAAATGTATTTGCATCTTTCAGACGTAAATACATTTGAACAGCGCGCCGGGACCCGCCCCCGCCCCCGACGTGCAGCAACGTGATGAGATCAGCACCTTGCTGACGTCATCACAGTGCTGCAGGCGCCACACAGGGGACAAGAGGAAGCGAGCGCTCCATGAAGGAGCTGAAGAGACAGGTGTAATTAATGGGGATGAGTGAGGAGGGGCTGAGGACACAGAACGGGGAACATTTGTGAAGGAACACAGCTCTGTGACAGGCAGAGGAGGAGTACTGTATTCCGAGGAAGGGGGGAGGAGTGTGTAGTGATGGGGCAGTGTAATTTGTGTGTGTAGGGGGTGATGAGGGTTGTATTGTGTGTGGGGGGAGGGGTAATGGAGGGTGCATTGTATCGTGTGTGTGGGGAAGGGTAATGGAGGGTGAATTGTATTCTGTGTGGGGAAGGGTAATGAGGGGTGCATTGTATTGTGTGTGGGGGAGGGTTAATGGGGGGGTGCATTGTATTGTGTGTGGGGGAGGGTTAATGGGGGGGTGCATTGTATTGTATGTGGGGGGAGGGGTAATGGGGGGTGCATTGTATTCTCTGTGTGTGTGTGTGTGTGTGTGAGGTGATGTGGGGTGCATTGTGTGTGTGTGTGTGAGAGGTGATGTGGGGTGCATTGTGTGTGTGTTTGTGAGGTGATGTGGGGTGCATTGTGTGTGTGAGGTGATGTGGGGTGCATTGTGTGTGTGTGTGTGTGTGTGTGTGTGTGTGTGAGAGGTGATGTGGGGTGCATTGTGTGTGTGTGTGTGAGATGATGTGGGGTGCATTGTGTGTGTGAGGTGATGTGGGGTGCATTGTGTGTGTGTAGGAGGTGATGTGGGGTGCAGTGTGTGTGTGTGGGGGGCTGCATTGTAGTGTGTGGTAATGTGGGGTGCATTGTGTGTGTGTAGGAGGTGATGTGGGGTGCATTGTGTGTGTGTGTGTGTGTAGGGGGTGCATTGTATTCTCTGTGTGTGTGTGTGTGTGTGTGAGGTGATGTGGGGTGCATTGTGTGTGTGTGTGTGAGAGGTGATGTGGGGTGCATTGTGTGTGTGTTTGTGAGGTGATGTGGGGTGCATTGTGTGTGTGAGGTGATGTGGGGTGCATTGTGTGTGTGTGTGTGTGTGTGTGTGTGTGTGTGTGAGGTGATGTGGGGTGCATTGTGTGTGTGTGTGTGAGATGATGTGGGGTGCATTGTGTGTGTGAGGTGATGTGGGGTGCATTGTGTGTGTGTAGGAGGTGATGTGGGGTGCAGTGTGTGTGTGTGGGGGGCTGCATTGTAGTGTGTGGTAATGTGGGGTGCATTGTGTGTGTGTAGGAGGTGATGTGGGGTGCATTGTGTGTGTGTGTGTGTGTAGGGGGTGCATTGTAGTGTGTGTGTGTGTGTGTGTAGAGGGTGCATTGTAGTGTGTGTGTGTCAGAGCTGTGTGTGTAAGAAGCAGTACTGTGTGTGTGTATATATGAATTAGAGCAGTCTGTGCGGCCCCCCCCAGAACTATATGGGTCCCCCAGAGCGCTATGTCACCCATCGCAGTAATGAGTACACCACCAGAGCTGTTTGCCACTCCAGTAACGTCTATGCCCCCTGCCCCTCCTGTGATGTATATACAGCAGTGCTGTCAGTGTGCAGTCATGTCTGTTAGTGACAGCCATCGTGAAACACAGCCACATGTCCTGAAGGAGCTGGACGGAAACAAGCGGAAGAGGTGAGTGAGGCTGCTGGCGACTTCCCCATATTAATACCTGTAAAGGCTCATGCACACACATGTAACTGCTGAATATTCTGCAGCGATTTGACAGCACATGTGCGCGTCAAATCGCTGCAGAAACACTGCATAATGGATGCAGTTTTTCTGTACAGAAAATCCGATTTCATGCACTATGGCTGCTTCCCCCACCATAGACAGAGCGGGAGCTGCATCCATAGCGCACGGAATAATTGACATGCTCATTTTATGAACGCACAAGATTTGGGTCAACATTTTAGCACCCAAATCACTGCGTTCATAAAAGCTACGTGCGCGCGTATCATGCACAATCTACATAGCTTGTATAGGGGACGCAGAACGCATGCATTTACACTGCAGTGCTATACGCAGTGTAAATGCATGGAATTGCACAACGTGCGCACGAGCTCTAATGCGTCTGTGTCTGCATGTATGTCAGTGTATATGACTGTGCATATATTTGTCTGTTTATATGTATTTTTCTGAATTTGTCTTCAAATATGTATATGTATGCCTGTATGTGTGTGTGCATGTCTGTGTGTGGATGGGGTCCACTGAGACTCTTTCACCCGGAGGCCACAAAAACCTGGAGCCGGCCCTGGCTGCCTTAACATTGGGATCAGTAAAAAATGTGAGTAAAGCTTTACACGCTACAATATATCTAACGATGTGTCACGTCGTAAGTGACGCACATCCGGCATCGTTAGTGATATTGTAGTGTGTGACAGCTACGAGCGACCCTAATTGTGCGTTAAAACGTTGATCGCTGATACGTCGTTCATTTTCTAAAAATTGAACGTCTGGTTGTTCATCGTTCTTGAGGCAGCACACATCGCTCCGTGTGATACCCCGGGAACAATGAACTGCAGCTTACCTGCGTACTGCCGGCAATGCGGAAGGAAGGAGGTGGGCGGGATGTTTACGCCCTGCTCATCTCCGCCCCTCCGCTTCTATTGGCCGGCCGCTGTGTGACGTTGCTGTGACGCCGAATGTCCCTCCCACTCCAGGAAGTGGATGTTCGCTGCCCACAGCGAGGTCGTTTGGAAGGTACGTGTGATGGGGGTAATCGTTTGTGCGACACGGGCAACAAATTGCCTGTTCCGCACATATGATGGGGGTGTGTGTGATCGCATACGAGATCGAAATGTGTAAAGCAGCCTTAACTCTACTTTCCGTGTATAAGTGACGGCTGTGAGTGATCCTGGACTGTGTCTGTATTGTAGTACTGTAAATCTGAATGTGGCAGAACAGGATAAATGTTCATTGGATTTCTATCTAAATGCTACAGTTCGCGCTCTACTGTTATGGCTAAAAATGTTAACGTTATGGGGCCCCCACCAGATTTTCTGCCCAGGGGCCCCCACCAACCTTAATCCGGCCCTGTCTATAAGACTCGTCACCGATAGTGGTGTGGGAGGCTCATAAGTGTGTCATCAAGGGTCTGCTCATAAAGCATGGTGCAAGATTGAAGTGAGAGAGGGAATCAGAAATAGCTGGCTTACTATCTCAATTGCAAGATGTGAATACTAGACACAAGCGAACACCAGCGATTGAGCTGTGAGATGCAGTCCTTAAGACAAAGGAGAAGCTTAGGGCTCGCTTGAACCAGAAAGCAAAATGGACTCTGGCTAAAGCCAGATGTCACTTTTACGAATATGCGAATAAGTGCAGCAGATCGTTGGCAAAAGCTTTACGGGCCCATAAAATGAGCACATATGTATCGGAGCATACCTCCGGCTCACATAACTAGAAAGTTCACTTGTCCTCGGAGATTGCATTGGCCTTTCAGAACTATTATGCTTCATTATACAATATAGATGGATGAAACCCAGTCGCCTCCTCCCCTGACGTCCGTATGTGGATTCAGGACTACATTAAAACCTCTGGCCTCCCATCTCTGCAAACAGTGGATACAGAGAATCTAGAGACACCGATTACAGAACAAGAGTTAGCCTCTACTATCTCCTCATCCCAATCGGGGAAGGTGCCGGATCCAGAAAGATTTTCTCTGCCATATTATAAAAAATTTCAGGAGCGTTTGTCTCCTCACCTGTTGTTTTCATTTAATGCTATGTCTCGCATGACTCCTCTGCCGATGGATGTCTTGTGGGAGCACGTTTCGGTGATCCACAAGCCGGGGAAGGACCCAGCACAATGTTCCAGCTATCATCCCATCTCCCTCCTGAATGTTGATACTAAGATTTTTGCCAAAATTTTCTACTACAGGTTGGCGCCGCAATTGCAGGGTATTGTTCACCCAGAGCAGGCAAGGTTTATGATGGGGAGAGAGGCAAGGGACAACACCAATTCCTCCCCGTCGGCCAGAGTGTGGGTGAACGGTATCCTATCTGACTCTTTTAGCATATTAAATGGGACGCGGTAGGGCAGTCCTCTTTACCCTCTGGTTTTTGTACCAACCATCAAGACCTTTCTTAGACATGTTCAGGCTAATGGGAATATTAACAGAATAAAAATTCTCTGCTCCACACACAAAATTGCCGCTTACACAGATTACCTCGTTTTCTTTATCACCAACCCTAGAATATCGCTCCATAATCTAATGGCGGAATTCCGCAGCTACTCTTGCCTCTCTAACTGCAAAATTAATTTTTCCAAATCGGAGGCTCTGGATGTTGGTCTTCCTCCCCCGCTTGTGAGTTACCTTAAGGGAGCTTTTAGTTTTAAATGGGTAGCGCAAACGTTAAGCTATCTAGGAATAAAGATTACTGCATCCTTTCCGATGTTATACCAATGCAATTTCCCAGGACTTTTTAAAACTATAAGAGCAGACTGTGAGAGGTGGTCCAAATCTGACTTTACCTGGTTTGGTAAGTGCCAAATCTTCAAAATGAATATCCTTCTGAGAGTATTATATTTGCTATAGGCCCTGCCTATCTCAGTGCCCTCAGCCTTCTTCAAAACAATAAATGCAATTCAAATAGCCTTAATCTTGGATGGCTAAGGAGCTAGGGATAAATGTGCTGTCCTATGCAGAACCAAAGCTGAAGGGGGCATTGGCCTCCCAATTTCAAGCTGTACCACGTGACTTCCCACCTGGCGCGGATTGTTGACTGGTGTAGAAACAAACATAACAATGCTTGAGTCCAGATAGAACAGAGCTTTTTAGACTTCTCATTATGCACCCTCTCCTGGGCCGCCTCTGCTGCCCCTATCCCCCTGAAAGCGCATCCTACAGTTGGGCCTACACTAAAAACTTGCTTGGATTTCTTAGTGGGCAGGGTGGCGATACCACCCCCCCTCTCGAATCTTGCACCAATTCTCATTCACAGCTTTAGTCCTGGCTCTTTGGATTCCATTTTTAGGGCATAGAGTAGGGTAGGTTTTGACAGAGTAGCGGTGTGGAGTAGGGACTCGGATTGGCCCTCACTTGAAGAGCTGATCGCTGCTTCAGATCCGGTGCCACTGGGGAACTGTAGAAGTTCTCAACTGAAGCATTTCTTGAACACACTTCCACCTAGGATGCAGTTTTTGATGGATAAGACTCTTTTTGAATCTACCTGCCTAGCATCGGGACCTATCCGACATACTCTCTCAATGTCCAACTCCCTGTTGGTCTCGCCCCCGGATCAGCCACTTCCCCCCTACATTCTGCAATGGGAATGAGACTTAGGCTATGTGCCCACAGGAGCTCGTACCTGCGGATATATCCGCAGGTACGTCCGCAAGTTTCCCACAGCGCCTCCCCGGAATCCGCAGCTATACATAGCTGCGGGATTCCAGCAGAATTGTTGCAGTAAACCTGCGGATATTCATGCGATTTACCTGTGGAACTCCCGGCCTCTATCTCTCTCTCCATAGTGCGCAGGTAAATCCGCAGGAATAATTGACATGCAGTTATGTGCGGCTGCGGGACATCCGCAGCATATTCTGCAGCCGCACATACCGCAGCATGGACACAGACACTCCACATGTCCCTTAGGGTAACATGGGGAGTGTCTGTACGTGCTGAAACCTGCGGATTTATCTAGAAAATACAGATACAGTTATATGAAAAAGTCTGGGCACCCCTATTAATGTTAACCTTTTTTCTTTATACCAATTTGGGTTTTTGCAACAGCTATTTCAGTTTCATATATCTAATAACTGATGGACTGAGTAATATTTCTGGATTGAAATGAGGATTATTGTACTAACAGAAAATGTGCAATCCGCATTTAACCCCTTCAGCCCCCGGGCACTTTCCGTTTTTTCGTTTTTGTTTTTTGCTCCCCTTCTTCCAAGAGGCGTAACTTTTTTATTTTTCCATCAATCTTGCCATATGAGGGCTTGTTTTTTGCGAGACGAGTTGTACTTTTAAATGAAACCATACGTTTTACCATATAGTGTACTGGAAAACGGCAAAAAAATTCCAAGTGCGGAAAAATTGCAAAAAAAGTGTGATCGTACAATAGTTTTTGGGATATTTTATTCACTGTGTTCACTATATGGTAAAACTGAGGTATCTATGTGATGCCTCAGGTCGGTGCGAGTTTGTAGACACCAAACATGTATAGGTTTACTTGTATCTAAGGGGTTAAAAAAAATTCAGCTTGTCAAAAAAACGTGGCACATGTTTTGCGCCATTTTCCAAAATCCGTAGCGTTCTCATTTTTCAGGATCTGAGGCTCAGTGATGGCTTATTTTTTGCGTCTTGACCTGACGTTTTTAACGGTACAATTTTTGCGCAGATGCTATGTTTTGATCGCCTGTTATTGCATTTTGCGCAAAATTTGCGGCGACCAAAAAACGTCATTTTGGCGTTTGGAATTTTTTTGCCGCTACGCCGTTTACTGATCAGATTCATTGATTTTATATTTTGATAGATCGGGCATTTCTGAACGTGGTGATACCAAATATGTGTGTATTTTTATTTTTTTAACCCTTTAATTTTCAATGGGGTGAAAGGGGGGTGATTTGAACTTTTAGGTTTTTTTATTTTTTTTAAATTTTTTAAAACTTTTTTTTTAATTTTACTAGTCCCCCTAGGGGGCTATAGTGATCAGCAATCCGATCGCTTTGCACTATCTGCAGATCTCAGCTACAGAGCTGAGAACTGCAGATTTGCTGCTTCACTTTCAATGCCGGCTGTATTCCGGCATTGAGAGGAAGTGAGTCATGTTATTTACAGGCGTCATCACATGACCCTGTGCTACCATGGTAACCGCCGAAAGTCACGTGATCATGTCACGTGACTTCCGGTGGGGGCGGGGTAAGTGACTGTCATGGCGGCGCCCATATACATATCGCTGCCAAGATTTTGGTAGCGAAATGTAAGGGGTTAATGGCCGCGGGTGGAAGCGATTCCACCCGCGGCTAGCAGGCACACATGTCAGCTGTTGATAACAGCTGATATGTGCGCGGATCGCCGCAGCCTGCCGGTGGCAGGGGGCGGGGCTTACCGGCACACGATCCATGACGTACCCAGTACGTCATGGGTCGTTAAGGGGTTAAACAAAATTTGACCGGTGCAAAAGTATGGGCACCTCAACATAAAAGTGACATTAATATTTTGTAGATCCTCCTTTTGCAAAAATAACAGCCTCTAGTCACTTCCTGTAGCTTTTAATGAGTTCCTGGATACTGGATGAAGGTATATTTGACCATTCCTGTTTACAAAACAATTCCAATTCAGTTAAGTTTGATGGTCGCCGAGCATGGACAGCACGCTTCAAATCATCCCACAGATTTTCAATGATATTCAGGTCTGGGGACTGGGATGGCCATTCCAGAACATTGTAATTGTTCCTCTGCATGAATGCCTGAGTAGATTTGGAGCGGTGTTTTGGATCATTGTGTTGCTGCAATATCCATCACCTGCGTAACTTCAACTTCGTCACTGAATCTTGCACATTATTGTCAAGAATCTGCTGATACTGAGTTGAATCCATGCGACCCTCAACTTTAACAAGATTCCCCGTGCCGGCATTGGCCACACAGCCCCAAAGCATGATGGAACCTCCACCAAATTTTACTGTGGGTAGCAAGTGCTTTTCTTGGAATGCCGTGTTTTTTTGCCTCCATGCAGAATGCCTTTTTGTATGACCAAACAACTCAATCTTTGTTTCATCAGTCCACAGGACCTTCTTCCAAAATGTAACTGGCTTGTCCAAATGTGCTTTTGCATACCTCAGGCGACTCTGTTTGTGGCGTGCTTGCAGAAACGGCTTCTTTCGCATCACTCTCCCATACAGCTTCTCCTTGTGCAACGTGCGCTGTACTGTTGACCGATGCAAGCAAGATGATGCTGCAGGTCTTTGGAGATGGTCTGTGGATTGTCCTTGACTGTTCTCACCATTCTTCTTCTCTGCCTTTCTGATATTTTTCTTGGCCTGCCACTTGTGGGCTTAACAAGAACTGTACCTGTGTTCTTCCATTTCCTTACTATGTTCCTCACAGTGGAAACTGACAGTTTAAATCTCTAAGACAACGTTTTGTATCCTTCCCCTGAGCAACTATGTTGAATAATATTTGTTTTCAGATCATTTGAGAGTTGTTTTAAGGAGCCCATGATGCCACTTTTCATAGGAGATTCAAATAGGAGAACAACTTGAAAGTGGCCACCTTAAATACCTTTTCTCATGATTGGATACACCTGCCTATGAAGTTCAAAGCTCAATCAGGTTACAAAACCAATTTAGTGGTTTAGTAAGTTAGGAAAAAGTAGTTAGGAGTGTTCAAATCAAGACATTGATAAGGGTGCCCATACTTTTGCACCGGTCAAATTTTGTTTAAATGTGGATTGCACATTTTCTGTTAGTACAATAAACCTCATTTCAGTCCAGAAATATTACTCAGTCCATCAGTTATTAGATATATGAAACTGAAATAGCTGTTGCAAAAACCCAAATTGTTATAAAGAAAAAAGGTTAACATTAGTAGGGGTGCCCAAACTTTCATATGACTGTAAATCCGCAGGTTTTCCGCAGTAAAATCCGCAGGAGCAAGCTTCCGTGGGCACATAGCCTTAGATGTAACTTTCTCACTGGAACAGCGAGCCAACATATTTCGTCTAGCCCATAAAACGTCCTTTAGCTCGATATTACAGGAGGCAAACTACAATCTTCTCTCATGCTAGTACAGAGTCCCCTTTCATTTACACACAGTGTTTCCTTCAGTGGACCCAATGTTGGCAGTGTAGCGGGGCAGAGGGTACTTTCCTACATATCCTTTGGGAGTGTAGTGTGTTGCAGCCTTTTTGGACAGGAGTGAGTCAGATTATCCACAAAATAACGGGGTATGCGGGAGAAATCGGGCCGGCATTATACATACTGCAGCACAGCAAAATGTCGGCGTCTGCATACAAACATTCGCTCTTGAGATTTCTAATTATGGCGGCCCGCTCGTGTGTGCCTCTTAACTGGAGGAAAGTTACCTGTCCCACCGTGTCACTGTTGATCGAGAGTGTTAACGACATTATGCTTACAAGAAGTTCTGGGCCACCTCATACTATTGGCTCGACTTCCAACAGACAGACAAATATAAGGAGGCACTGAGATAAATGGAAAGAGATACCTTGTGGATGAAGGTGTGGGAGGGACAACACTTGGGTTACCTGTCCTGCTCTATAGAAACTACACTCTGAGACAATAAGGTATGCAAACATTGAATATAGGAATTTTGACATGCATTACAGCTAAAGAAATACATTTCAAAATTGAGACACTTAAAATAAAATTCCTATATTCAATGTTTGAATACCCTAGCGTCTCAGAGTGCAGGTGTATATTTATTAGAGTATATTTCATGTTCATTTTGCACCTGTTCACATTTTTCTGTCAGTAAAAGCTGTCAGTTTTCTCATTCCTACTCTATAGGAAGATGTAAAATGAGTTAAAAATAAAGTAATACTTTATTGTCCTTTTTGGTAAAGGTGATTTTTATCTTCTGAATATTGATGATCTATCATTCAGACAGGCAATCAATATCTGATCAGTAGAGGTCTGACTTTTTCCCTACTGGGGAAAGAAGAGGAAGCTGCTACCATGCAACTATTTTCCTTTTGGCATGGTCATGTCAATGTTATGATGTAATTAGAAGGTCATGATGATATCACTAATGTCACACAACTTCTAATATCATTGATATGGTAATGATGTGATACAAGTATGATGATGTCAATGTTGTTACTGACCTTTTAAGATGATAGTGGAATATATAAAGGTGTAAGGATGCCCTATTATGGAGTGACATCCTAATTTAACCCCTTCACGACCGAGGACGTAACGGTACGTTGTAAATTATTAAGAGGAGATCACCACTGGCTTCTGCAGTGACCTGGTGGTGATCCCTGCACATGTATGCTGATTTAAACAGCAGACATGTGTGCCTTGCAGACTCAGGTGGATCCGCGATCCACCCGTGCCTGTTAAACCCTTCAATCACGCTGTCAAAATGTGACCGCAATCATGGGGAGCCGATGGTTAACATGGTAGCACAGGGTTATGTGATGACTTCTGTTGCTATCATGACGTAGTTCCTGTTACAGCCGACAGAGCAGCGGCTGTAACAGGAGAGCAGCATTTCTGCTGATCAGAGCTGGGCAGGTCTGATCAACAGAAATGAAACAGAGATCAGACTGTGAATCCTTGTAGCCCTCTAGGGGGACTAGTAAAATAATAAAAAAGTTTAAAAAACCTAAAAGTTTAAATCACTTCCCATTCGCCCCATTCAAAATTAAAGGGTTAAAAAAATTAAAAAATATCCTGAGCAGGATAGATCAAAGTATTGTAGTGCGCATGCGCGGGAATGGCGAGTGTGTATGACGCAGACGCGTCATGCACACAGGCTTCAGAAGGAGGACGAAAATGGCCGAAAGAGGAGGCGCCGCCACCGGAGAACAAAGACGCCCATCCGACCCATCTGCAGCGCAGCGACCGTTTAGGTAAGTATTATAAAGTGATTTTTACATTCTGCACAGCGGCCTGGGCTCTTATATACAGCATGTTAGAATTCTGTATATAAGAGCCCAGTGGTGGTGGCAGCAGCTTATAGGCCCCAAATCTGCTGACAGGTTCCCTTTAATTACAAAAAAAAAATCTTTGTAAGTTTGGTATTGTCTTAGGCTGCTTTCACACTTCCATTGTTTTGCATCAGTCACAATCCATCGCCTTGAGGAAATACAGTATCCTGCAAAATATTTTGCAGGAATCCATTTTTTCCCCATAGACTTGTATTAACGACGGTTTGCGACTGATGGCCCTGCGTTGCATCCGCTATGCGACTAATCAGTCATGGAATGACTGACTACTGGGCGGAAGCAACGCAGAATGTAAAGTTTTTTGTAGTGTTGACAAAACGCAATGCGCAGGATTCTGTCGCCATCCATCGTTGGTTATAATGGAAGCCTATGGGCGCCTGAATCCATCCAATCCGTCAAATGACGGATTCCGGAGACGGTTCTGTCTTTTAGCAACGGAGCATGCTCAGATGTGTAAATTCCTTTCTGTTTAGAAAATTCTCTCTCTCTCTGTCTGTCAGTCTCTGTCTCTCTGTTCTGTCGGTTGGTCTCTCTCCGTCGGTCTTTCTCTCTCTCTGTCTGTTCGTCGGTCTCTCCCTCTCACCCCACTCTCATACTCATCGATCACCGCTACGGCGCTGCACAGCTGTCACACTGCTCAAGTGGCTTCTCCTGCTTTTGAAAATGCTGGCCGCTCATTATTCCATCTCGTATTCACTGCTTCCCCCGCCCGCCGGCGCCTATGATTGGTTGCAGTCAGACGCCCACCCATGCTGAGTAACAGCTGTCTCACTGCAACCAATCACAGCCACCAGTGGGCAGGTCTATACCATGCAGTACAATAAATAATTAAAAAAAAAGGTGTGCGGTCCCCCCAATTTTGATACCAGCCAAGGTAAAGCCATACGGCTGTGGGCTGGTATTCTCAGGATGGGAAGAACCACGTTATGGGGAGCCACTCAGCCAAAAAATATCAGCCAGCAGCTGCTTGGAATTTGCAATTAGATGCGACAGTCCCGGGACTCTACCCGGCTCATCTCGATTGCCCTGGTGCGGTGGCAATCTGGGTAATAAGGAGTTAATGGCAGCCCATAGCTGTCACTAAGTCCTAGCTTAGTGTTGTAGGCGTCTATGAGACACCCCCCATCACTAAACTGTAGTGAACGTAAATAAACACAATCACCGAAAAATCCTTAATTTAAAATAAAAAACATAAAAACACTCTCTTTCACCACTTTCATAATCCCCAAACACCCCTCCAGGTCCGGCGTAATCCACACGAGGTCCCACGACTCTTTCAGCTCTGCTACATCAGAAGCTGACAGGAGCTGCCGTAGAACACCGCTGCTCTCTGTGAGCTCCACGCAGCAACTGAAGTGAGTCGATCCGTCAGCGGTGACATCACTCAGATTACCCGTGGCCACAGCTGGATTCTGCCACTTACAAACTGCTACAACGGATCAGTTTTTTTTTGTTTTTTTTTAACGGATCCGTCCCATCAGTTGTACCACAATCTTCAATGCATCCGTCACAAAACAGATTGTGACTGATGCAAAACAACGGAAGTGTGAAAGCAGCCTTAGGCCCTGTGCGCACTGGAAAATGGAATTTTCTCAAGAAAATTCCGCAAGCACTGAAAGATTACCGCCCCTGCGGTAAAAAAAATGCGGCAAACCGCACCCGAAAACCGCATGCGGTTTGCTGCGGTTTTACCGCGGTATTGTTCGCGGTATTGCCGCAGTTTTGCCACGTGCGGTTTGGTACATGTGTTTTATTGCATTCAATGCAATAAAGCACATAGAAAAAATAAATCATTTCCTTCTGAGATAGATAGATAAATAGACCGATAGAAGAATAGATAGAGCGATAGATAGAGGACAGATCGCTGCATTTCTCACAGTCGGTAGTGAGTTCACATTACCGGCCGTGGGAAATGCCCTGTGGTTACCTCTGCTGTCTCGCTGCGAGGCTGCATTCATTCAGCGCTGTGTGTCAGTCACGGCTGGATGTAAGCAGCGCAGGAGCTGTGGATTATGCTGGAGCTGTGGATTACGTCGGAGCTTTGTTTCGGGGGGTTAATAAACGGGTGAACAAGGCTTTTTTGTGTTTTATTTAAAATAAAGGATTTTTCGGTGTGTGTGTTTTTTCACTTTACTTACGGGTTGATCATGTCAGCTGTCTCATAGACGCTGCCATGATCAAGCCTGGACTTAGTGGCGGAGATCCGCCGCCATTAACTCCTTATTACCTGGATCGCCACTGCATCACGGCATCTAGAAGAGCTGGGGACTCTCCGGTACTGTCGCATAATGCATGCGACAGCCCCGGGGCAGCTGCGACTGATATTCACGGCTGCGGGAGGTGGGAGGGAGGCGGGGGACATTAATCCTGACGCTCTCCCTCCCCAGTCTGAGAATACTGGGCCGCCGCTGTGTGCTTACCTCGGCTGGACGGTAAATATACAGCGGAGCCCACGTGTTTTTTTTTTTTTCTATATTTCCGTTTGCTTTCTATGTGTATTCTATATGTCTGTGTGTGAGTGTGATCTGTGTGTGTTCTATGTCTGTGTATGTGGTGTGTGTGTGTTTACTCTCTGCTCTGCTTCCCCTTCCTGTCATAATGACATCACTTCCCTGCAAACCGCAGGCAAGCGATGTACATTACCGGAGGTAAACCGCGAAATACCGCAGGGAATAACGCAGGAAAACGCAATGAACCACACAGAATTTGCTGCCTGCGTTATTCCCTGCGGGATTTCACGATTACATGGCAGTCAATGGAGTGAAATCCCGCAGCGACATGTGGAAAAGAAGTGACATGCAATTGTTTTTGCTGCTGGAATCCCGCAGCAAAACATGTAGCTGTCAAAATCAGCATAGTGCGCACAGCATTTTTTTCCCCATTGGTTTTGCTGCTGATTCACTGCAGAGATGTTATGAACATTTTCTGCAGCGAAACATGCAGCAAATACGCAGGAAATCCGCGGCAAAAACCGGCAAGTGCGCACAGGGCCAAAGGCCTGTTTCACACGTCAGTGATTCTGGTACGTATGTGCTAGTTTTTATATTTTCTAGAATCACTGACATATGCAAACCCGTTATAATCTATGGGTCTGCTCACACATCAGTGATTTTTCACTGACCGTGTCTCCGTGTGGCGCACACGCGTGTCCGTGATTGCTGCATGGAGACATGTCCGTTTTTTTTCCGGCATCACTGATGTCCCACGGACCACACTATGGTGTGATCTGTGAAACACATACAAGGAAAACACGGACATTGAAAATAAAAAGAATTTTATACTCACCTTCTCCAGCGCTGCTAGTCTCCGGCCTCTGCTGGCTGCTGCTTCAGAGCCGGCTCATTACTGCATGCATATTCATGTATGCAGGAGCAGCTGACCCGGAAGTAGCTGCAGCAGAGGTCAGCGCCGGCCGGAAACACAGCAGAGCCGAAGAGTTCAGCGCCACGGACAGCAGGGGCAGGGACAGGTGAGTATATGTCCATGTGCAATCATGGATGATGGAGAATGTATCACGTATTGCACATGGGCAACCCACGTGTGCCGTGAATCATGGAACACAGAGGGACATATGCGTTTTACAAGTCAGTGAAAACCGTCTGTGTTTTTCACTGACGTGTGAAACAGGTTTATAGCCGCGTGCACATTGAGTATTTGGGGAGGTTTTTACCTCAGAATTTGTAAGAGTAAACCAGGAGTGGAAGAATCAGAAGAAAAGTAGAACAGACACGGCACCACTACTGGATACAAATACTGAGTGTGAATGGGGCCTAAATCGTACGGAGGATCGCGCTTCAGGATATTTTTAATAAAAAGCAAACCTTGAAATATATGGCAGAATTGCATGTTTTCCACCATTTTGCCCTTGTGGGATTTTTTTCCACTGTTTATCAGCACATTATATGGGGACATGCCGGCGTCACTCACAACTACAACTCCTCCTGCAGAAAAAGGAAAATTAGCAAGTTATGGCTGCAAAGAAGGGGAGGGAAACAGGACATTGCAAAAATTAAAAAAAAATCGCAGGGCGTTATGGGGTTAATGACGTTCTGACCCATTGGCGGGGTCCGTGCCTTTCTCCCGTGTTCCCGCAGTCGGGTGTGACGTCACAGTGCAGCCCGTTATCAGCTGGGGCGCCTCAGCCTGCGCCGCGCGTCCCCGCTGCCGTCTCCTTGGTTACGGCTCCTCGTGTTTGCGCTCACCATAGTAACCAGAGGCGCTCTCCGTGGTCGGCTCATGGCTTTCATGGGGATCACAGGCCTCGGCTATCAGGCGCCGCTCCGGGCCGCTCGGGTGCTGGAAGGTGAATCCGCAGGTGAGGCCTCGTCTGCCCTATACCCCTCCATAGCGTCACTGGACGGAGCCGACATTGTGGATTTCCTCTTGTGCTGCCCCTGTGTCGCCTCCAGAGGGCTCCCACCATGATCCCAGAGATATGCGGCATTATATGGTCCTGTTCACACTGCAGCTTCCACTCAGGGCTAGAGTATCCTGAAGAGACCTTTTACAGTATAGCAACTTTTTGTGACCGTGACAAATCCGCAGTGTGTGAATGCGATCTTACGGAAAGACGTGGTGCATTGTGTGTGTGCTGGGGTCTGCACGTACGACGCCTTGTACAGGTGAATCCGCCCCACAAAACGGCCTGAAACTGCGCTCAGAAGAGTGAGCGGCCATATGGATATAGGAACCGCCTGAACATGGCCGGGATTTTCCCAAAAGACACGGAGCAGCGAAGAGACGACGAACCGCCGCCATCCTCCAGGCATCCGCTCCTCAGAAGACGCTCTGTGCTCCACAATACAATGAGGAGACCAGAGGCGCCACATCTTTAGAAACATTTTCCCAGCCATTCTGCTTCAGAAGCCACTAGCAGCTTCTTCATTGTTGAATGGTGGGGGGGAAGGGGGGGATAATAATGGAAAAACATATATAATAAAAAAAAAAGCAAAACAAGGAAGCGAGCACTAAAAGATGCAAAACGAAAAAAAAAAAAAATCTGGACTAAAATCACCAGGATGTCCAGAAGCGTCTTCCGCCTGGAAAACTCAGTACGAAGATGCCGTGTGCAGATCCACTCATTGGGATTGTCACTTGGATCCAAGTCATTTTGGGTTTTAAAAATAAAAAAAAAAAATGGTTATGACACTTGTGGTCATCCTTACGCCCCCATGGAATTAATGGTGCTCTATAAATAAATAAAATAATAATAATAATAATAATAATCCTTACGCCCCCATGTGAGGTACCCAGGGCCGTCTTCATGTCTAACCGCATATGAAGGACAAGTGGAGACTGCAGGAATCTGATGCATTGGGAATGTTTTACCTGCCCCATCCATCGCTGAGGGCTAAACCCGACATCAGACACTAAATGTCCATCTGTAGATCCGGCCCAACACTACTCAGGTATTAATAACTCACTATTGCTTTTATAGGAGAGAATATTAAACATGAAACCAAGCTTCCGCTGCTCGTTCCCACTTCTCCATACATTAGTTATGGGAAGTACCAAGATCGAGTAAGACGTCACCAACACCTAAGAAGTAAGTGCAGCTAAGAACCGAGGATGGTCAATGAATGTATATGTATGGGGCAGACAGACGCCACCGCCGAAGATTGTAACCAAATGCAGACTATACACATAATATAGCTGGTATTAGACACCACACAGGTATCTGATCAGTGTGGGTAGATGTGGCTTTTATGATCAGGGTGGGTATATGTGGATTTTATGATCAGGGTGTGTATACGTGGCTTTTATGATCAGGGTGGGTATACGTAGTTTTATGATCAGGGTGGGTATATGTGGCTTTTATGATCAGGGTGGGTATACGTAGTTTTATGATCAGGGTGGGTATACATGGCTTTTATGATCAGGGTGGGTATACGTAGTTTTATGATCAGGGTGGGTATATGTGGAATTTATGATTAGGGTGGGTTTATGTGGCTCGCAGATTTCTTGAGCATTGCTTACTTCCACAGAAATAAACTGGGCATACTGAATGTGCCAATGTAGACTGGAGGCAGGTATTGTCACAAGCACCATTGTCTGTCCCATTTTTTTATGACTGCATCATTGATAAAAAAATAGGAATAACGTTTGGAACACCATTCTAAGTCCGAACTGGGTGCAAAAACCTAAAAAAACATCACTATGGGGAGATAAGGTATGCACACCAGTGACTATGTAAGGGGAATACATGAAATAGCAGAAACTGCTGTGTGAATACTGACTTGAAAAATCCAATAGCAATATGCAAGAGTGAAAATGTGAAAAATGGAATCTGCATTACTGCCATGAACATATGAATCAAGAGAAATTTAGCTACTGAATTGATCAATGCAATAGAGCCCCAACACTACGCCAAAGTATTTCTCTACGTTGGGGTCCCTAGCTTGTGTGTGTCCTCTCATGCAGTTAAAAAACTTACCGTGTATGGGAAGCTGAGACCCAGGCTATTTATGCGTATGATATGGGTTGGCAATAGGTGTGGTGGGGAGGGTTCACAAACGAAAAACTACTAACAAATAAGGAATAACGTTTGGAACACCATTCTAAGTCTGAACTGGGTGCAAAAACCTAAAAAAAATCACTATGGGGAGATAAGGTATGCACACCAGTGACTATGTAAGGGGAATACATGAAATAGCAGAAACTGCTGTGTGAATACTGACTTGAAAAATCCAATAGCAATATGCAAGAGTGAAAATATGGAATCTGCATTACTGCCATGAACATATGAATCAAGATTTTTCTTGATTTTTTCAAGAGAACATTTCTCTTGATTCATATGTTCATGGCAGTAATGCAGATTCCATTTTTCACATTTTCACTCTTGCATATAGCTATTGGATTTTTCAAGTCAGTATTCACACAGCAGTTTCTGCTATTTCATGTACACGGTAAGTTTTTTAACTGCATGAGAGGACACACACAAGCTAGGGACCCCAACGTAGAGAAATACTTTGGCGTAGTGTTGGGGCTCTATTGCATTGATCAATTCAGTAGCTAAATTTCTCTTGATTCATATGTTCATGGCAGTAATGCAGATTCCAATTTTCACTCTTACATATAGCTATTGGATTTTTCAAGTCAGTATTCACACAGCAGTTTCTGCTATTTCATGTATTCCCCTTACATAGTCACTGGTGTGCATACCTTATCTCCCCATATGCATCATTGATAAAGACCACTTTATAAAATGACGTTCCTAACTTGTAGCATACCAGCATTGCCCAGCAGAGGGCGTGGTTAGAGCGCAGTCTTCTCATATTAGAAGAGCGTGTAATCTGAGATTGCCTTTAGTATCAGTAGTACGCATTGTGTGTAGTGTATACAATGCATATTTTAGTTGTCATTGTAGCCATATTTCTTTCATGGGTCTGTGCTCTGAAATCCCTGTTTTATTTATATTTAATGTTTGCTTCCATAAAGGAAAGCTTTGTGTGCACATAGGTTTGTACTGCGCCCTGAGACTTGCCAGCACTACCAGGAGTCAGGGATGGCTTCACTTTTCATTAGGAACCAAATGTACTGGAAGAGTGGGAAGTCATGTATGACCTCTTATGTGTACAGTGCCATAGCATAGCATCCATAGACTTCTTTACTGTACCTTTGTGTGTCTCCGATTTCATACAGAAATTATTATTACAGCTATGCATTTTTTGTTCACTGCATATTCAGCTCTGGCTAAAATTAAGAGACCACTGCACATTTTTATAAAAATCAGCTTCTCTACATGTCTGACAGCCACTCCATTCCAGTGTCAGTTGAATTCCAACCAGAGTACAGACCGGCAGAGGGCGAAAGCGACTCTCCACTGACCGGGATGAACGTCATCTTATTCAAATCTCACTCAGCAACCGCAGGATGACAAGTGACCTACAAAAGGAATGGCAAATGGCAGCTGGGGTGAAGTGCACGGCAAGAATAGTTCGTAACTGGCTCTTAGAGGCAGGGCTCAAGTAATGTAAAGCTAGAAAAAAGCCTTTCATCAATGAGAAGCAAAGCAGAGCCAGGCTGAAGTTTGCCGAAGACCATAAGGATTGGACCATAGAGGACTGGAGTAAGGTAATCTTCTGATGAGTCTAATTTTCATCTTTGCCCAACACCTGGTCATCTAATGGTTAGACGGAGACCTGGAGAGGTGTAAAAGCCACAGTGGGTGCAAAACACTGTGGCCCACAGGGTGTACTAACATGCTATTCAATTCAGCATCACCAGCGGTGACGAGCGTGCCTGTGTTTGCGGTGACCGCGCCTCTGAATGCTCAGCGCTTCTGGACATGCGCTGTATGAAGCCAGGTGTACGCGTGCCGGCTTCAGAGAGGTCTACTGCGCATGACTGGAAGTGCCGGCATTCAGAAGCGCGGTTACAGCGAACACAGGTATGCGCGGCATCGCTGGTGATGCTGAATTGAATAGCATATTCATTACCCCCCATGTGGGCGTACTGCTAAGAGGACGGACTAGTCGAGGGATATAACGCCTTTGGGACTAGTCCCCGCGCTAATTAGCATAAGATAAAAGATCTTTGGAAATACTCTTTCTAAAGATCTCTTTATCTATGCTAGTGTATACAGGAATAGTTAGGCAGGGATTAGCAATATGCACCCAAAACTGCTCGTGGTTCTAGGATATTGCACCTGACAGGTTCACTTTAATTATGTAGTGTCAGAGGACAGGTTTTCTTTAGCTCCAATACTTGTTACTTTGAGTCACAATCACTCCTTTTGTAAATAAAGAGTTATTGTTTATAAAGAAAACATCTTTTATGTTTTTACAGTCCCAAAACAAACTCAGAAAATGCCTTTGACCACAGGCCAACAATATGGCTGGTGGCTGCCTCAAAACCCCAAGGAAAAACCCGAAAATATGTATCCCTGGATCCAGTGTACCAGATATCCCATGATCAACAGTCCTATGACAAGGTGAGGTGGACAAGGTGACTCGTGGGAGAAAGTCCTCTAATCGGAATAACTAGAAATGCAGACTGTCACTTAAACGAAAACTTTTAATTTATACTTGTGTGAAAATCACTGCTGACACGGACCGTAAAAAAGGGACATGTGGATGGCACACTGTAAAAACAGGCACATGGATGACACACCGATGGTAAAAACGGGTGGACACACCGATGGTAAAAAAGGGCACACGGATGACACACTGATGGTAAAAACGAGCACATAGATAACACACTGATGGTAGAAATTGGCACACAGATGACACACTGACAGTAAAAACAGGCACAAGGATGACACTGACGGTAAAAATGGGCACAAGGATGACACACTGACGGTAAAAATGGGCACAAGAATGACTGACGGTAAAAATGGGCACAAGGATGACACACTGACTGTAAAAATGGGCACAAGGATGACACACTGACGGTAAAAATGGGCACAAGGATGACACACTGACGGTAAAAATGGGCACAAGGATGACTGACGGTAAAAATGGGCACAAGGATGACACACTGACTGTAAAAATGGGCACAAGGATGACACACTGACGGTAAAAATGGGCACAAGGATGACACACTGACGGTAAAAATGGGCACAAGGATGACACACTGACGGTAAAAATGGGCACAAGGATGACACACTGACGGTAAAAACGAGCACATAGATAACACACTGATGGTAGAAATGGGCACACGGATGATACACTGACAGTAAAAACAGGCACAAGGAGGACACTGACGGTAAAAATGGGCACAAGGATGACACACTGACGGTAAAAATGCTGGTGATCTCAGGACCATTTTTTCACAAATGTGTTTAAACGCGGATGTATGAAAGGCCGGAGGACCAGAATAGTCCAGGACATGATTTAGCGATTTTGAGTGTATTGGGGTTTAATACCACTAACCTTTTAGTTGTTAGACTATCACAATATATTTTGCAGCCTTTTTGTGACACTTCTGTTTATAATGCTCTCATAGAAATGTTTGTTTCATGGTGATAAACATCTGATCACTGGGACCCAACAAGCCATAAGAATTGGGGTCCCTTTTCCCAGCCCTCTTGACTGTAGTTGCATTTTAATGAAGCGGCAATGGTCGCATGTGACTGCGTTTGCTCCATTTGTCTATGGGACTTGAATACATAAGCGCCGTCCTCAGCTGCCTGTAAATAGCAGATTCCTTTTTTTGGGGACTATAAGCCAATTACATTGAGTGGGCGGGATTTGGTTGGGGTGGGCGGAGTTTAATCATCTGACCACAGTAATTCTACACCCAGTGGGAGACATTAGGTGAATTTAATGGCTCTCAGTACGGTGCCGGTTCTAAGTCTCGGATCGTTAATGAACGACGCATCACTATTCACCAGTACAAAGTACAGAATACACTATAAAAATAAAATCTCACTTATTCCATATGTAGAAAAAAAACCCCATTTGTTGATAATGAATACAAAGTAATGCAGCATAGTATGTGTAAACATTCATTTATTACAGTGTATTTGCTATGTCCTGCTGTTAATAAGCAGATACAATGCAATTATCCACATTCACGCAGGCCATGACTGGTTAACATTGCCTGGTGCCTACACCCTTATAGAATATGTATTCATTAACGGCTGTCCACTCGGTTTCAGCTCCACCACTGATCTGACGCCCAAAACTCTGAATAATTCATTCCCAGTGAACTCGTATATTCATGAATTATAAAACAACTCTGTGGGTTACTGCCATGTGCGGAGACCTGTGAATAACATTCAAATGCAATGGTTTCCATCAAACAACCTCAACCCCAAACTAATGAACAATTTACCAAGTCCAGAAAGCATTTTATTGTGAAAGCCTCTTTTGAGTGTATAAAAACTAGCATATCTGTAACGTGTTTTAGAGATCTCCCCCCATGCACGGTTATCGCCTGAATGGGTAACAGATCAGAGCAGTGCACCCCCCTCTAAGGCGGGCTTTACACGCTACAACATCACTAGCAATGTAGAGCACGATAGCACCTGCCCCCGTCGCACGGCCGATATGTGGTGATCTCTGCCGTAGCGAACATTATCGCTACGGCAGCGTCACACGCACATACCTGCTCTGTGATGTCGCTGTGACCGGTGAACCGCCTCCTTTCTAAGGGAGCGGTTCGTTCAGCGTCACTGGGCGACGTCACAGCAGCGTCACTGAACTGCCGCCCAATAGAAAAGGAGGGGAGGAGATGAGCGGCCGGAACATGCCGCCCACCTCCTTCCTTCCTTCTTTTCCGGTGGACGGAGGCAAGGAGATGTCTGTCATTCCAGCGGCGTCACACATAGCGATGTGTGCTGTCGCAGGAACGACAAACATCGTACCTGCAGCAGCAACGATATTATGGAAATGAACGACGTGTCAACGAGCAACGATTTTGCACATTTTTGCGCTTGTTAAACGTCGCTTATTTGTGTTACATGCTGCGATGTCGCTACCGGCGCCGGATGTGCGGCACTAACGACGTGACCCCGACGATATATCGGCAGCGATGTCGCAGTGTGTAAAGTACCCCTAAGAGCTTTTGGTGCCAGAAAAAGCAAAGCTTTAATATTGGCTGAAACAGAGAAATAGTTGGATGGGTTAGCTAGTTTAGAAAATTTGATTGTCAAAAATACATGTACACTACAGTTCAAACGTTTGGGGGTCACCCAGACAATTTTTGCTTTTCCTTGAAAAAATCATACTTTTATTTATCTAATGAGTTGCATAATGAATAGAAAATATAGTACAGACATTGACTAGGTTAGAAATAATGATTTTTACTTGAAATAATAATTTTGTCCTTCAAACTTTGCTTTCGTCACAGAATGCTCCTTTGCAGCAATTCCAGCTTTGCAGACCTTTGGCATTCTAGCTGTTAATTTGCAGAGGTAATCTAGAGATATTTCACGCCATGCTTCCAGAAGACCCTCCCACAAGTTGGATTGGCTTGATGGGCACTTTTTGCGCACCATACGGTCAAGCTGCTCCCACAACAGCTCATTAGGGTTGAGATCTGGTGACTGGGCTGGCCACTCCATTACAGATAGAATACCAGCTGCCTGCTTCTTCCCTAAATAGTTCATGCATAATTTGGAGGTGTGCTTTGGGCCATTGTCCTGTTGTAGGATGAAATTGGCTCCAATCAGGTGCTGTCCTCAGGGTATGACATGGCATTGCAAAATGGAGTGATAGCCTTTCTTATTCAAAAATCCCTTTTACCTTGTACAAATCTCCCACTTTACCATCACTAAAGCAACCCCAGACCATCACATTACCCCCACCATGCTTGACAGATGGCGTCAGGCACTCTTCCAGCTTCTTTTCAGTTGTGCGTCTCACAAATGTTCTTCTGTGTGATCCAAACACGTCAAACTTCGATTCATCTGTCCATAACACTTTTTTCCAATCTTCCTCTGTCCAATGTCTGTGTTCTTTTGCCCATATTAATCTTTTCCTTTTATTAGCCAGTCTTGGATACGGCTTTTTCTTTGCCACTCTGCCCTGAAGGCCAGCATCCCAGAGTCGCCTCTTCACTGTAGACATTGATACTAGCGTTTTGCTGGTACTATATAATGAAGATGCCAGTTGAGGACCTGTGAGGCATCGATTTCTCAAACTAGAGACTTTAATGTATTTGTCTTGTTGATCAGTTGTGCAGCGGGGCCCCCCACTTCTCTTCTCTTTCTACTCTGATTAGAGCCTGTTTGTTCTCTCCTCTGAAGGGAGTAGTACACACAGTTGTAGGAAATCTTCAGTTTCTTGGCAATTTCGCTCATGGAATATCCTTCATTTCTAAGAACAAGAATAGACTGTTGAGTGTCACATGAAAATTCTCTTTTTCTGGCCATTTTGAGAGTTTAAAGGAACCAACAAATGTAATGCTCCAGATTCTCAACTAGCTCAAAGGAAGGTCAGTTTTATGCTTCTCTAATCAGCAAAACTGTTTTCAGCTGTGCTAACATACTTGCACAAGGGATTTCTAAACATCCATTAGCCTTCTAACACAGCAAACGCAAAATACCATTAGAACACTGGAGTGGTGGTTGTTGGAAATGGGCCTCTACACACCTATGTAGATATTGCATTAAAAACTAGACATTTGCAGCTAGAATAGTCGTTTACCACATTAACAATGTATAGAGTGTATTTCTATTTAATTTAATGTTCGCTTTATTGAAAAAAAAAAAATGTGCTTTTCTTTAAAAAAAAAAAAAAAAAAAAAAAAAAAAAGGAAATATCTAAGTGATCCTAAACTTTTGAACTGTAACGTATATAATATTCAGCTCACCGTGTGTGCACCTACTCCTTTTAGGGTCTTCCCTGGAGCATGGACAGGCACTGCCACAACCCAAATCATTCAGGAAAACAAGAAAATACAGCTCTGCAGGTAAAGGTGAAAAAAATCATGATTGAAGGTGATTTTCTTCACCTGAAACGCGTAGCGCTGGTCATGCGATTTGTCTTGCCTGCATGTTAAAATAAACCTGAAGTCTTTACCTGAAGAGCTGGATTTTCTTGCTTTCCTGTCAAAAATACCCTAAGGATATGTTCATATGGTGCGTTTTTGCTGCATTTATTCTGCAGCAAAACCTTATCTCTTGGCAGTCGAAAAGCTGCGGGTTTTGGCGACCCCTTAATTAGACTTCATGGTCCACACCATCAGGCTCTTCCATCCCTGCTCCCTCAGAGTAGCGGTCATATACTGTCCCCCAGGCTTACCCACCCAGTTTCTTGATCACTTTTAGGCCTGGCTGCCGCACTTCATGTCCTTAGAATTAACAACCCTTATCCTAGGAGACTTTAGTGTCCACATGAACAACCCCACCTCTCCATCTGCATTCCAGCTTCTTTCTTTAACTACCTCCTGTGGCCTCTCATAGCTCTCATCCTCTGAGACACAAAGACGGTAACACCCTTGACCTGGTCTTCGTCCGCCTCTGCTCAATCTCTCCCTTTGATAACATGCCTCTTCCCCTCTCTGACCACAACATCCTCTCCTTCAAGCTCACAAATCTTCGCCCAACCCAGCACACTCCCACCTATCACACATTCTAAAATCTACAGGCCATTGACTCTCAGACACTTACAGACTCTCTATACTCATCACTGTCCCCCATCTCCTCACTTTCCTGTCCTGATCTGGCTGTAAACCACTCTAATGACACACTCACAAGTACCCTAGACCAAGTAGCACCCTTCACCCTCAGAACCCCAAAACACAAAGTAAAACAGCCCTGGCTCACATTGCAAACTCGATTTCTCCAGCTCTAGAAGTGCCGAACGCCTCTGGAGGAAAACTCGCACGATAACTTTACTACAAATTCATTTTAAGAACCTACAACTCTGCCCTTCACATTGCCAAACAGACCTACTTCACCACCCTGATCTCCTCACTTTCCAACAATCCAAAAAAGCTCTTTGACACCTTTCATTCCCCCCTCCATCCCAAAGTACAGACCCCTATCACAGACCTTCATGCTGATGATCTGGCCTCCTGTTTCACAGAGAAAATAGAAAACATCCGCCGGGAGATCAGCTCCAGTTCACCATGATTCCCATCCCTCCCCACATCCTGTCCGGCTCACTTTCCACATTTGACCCAGTCACAGAGGAAGAAGTCTCCAGGCTCCTTTCCTCTTCTCGTGCTACCACTTGCACTACTGACCCCTTTCCCTCACACCTACTCTAGGCTCTCTCTCCCATCGTCACTACTCACCTAACTAAAATCTTCAAACTGTCGCTCTCTTCTGGTATCTTCCCCTCCTCCTTCAAACACTATCATTACTCTATTAAAAAAAAACCCTTCTCTTGATCCATCCTGCACAAATAATCTCCCTTTCATCTCCAAACTCTTGGAGTGTCTGGTCTACTCCCTCCTCACCTGTTACCTCTTCACTCACTCTTCTAGTTCCTTTACAATTAGGCTTCCGCCCCTTACACTCCACAGAAATTGCCCTCAGGAAAGTGACCAATGACCTTTTGATAGCAAAAGGTAATAGTGACTACTCCCTGCTTATTCTTCTTGACCTCTCTGCAGCCTTCAACACTGTTGATCACCATCTCCTTCTCTCTATGCTTCATTCAATTAGTCTTAAGACCACTGTGCTCTCCTGGTTTTCTTCCTATCTCTCTTACCGCTCGTTCAGCGTATCATTTGTTAGCTCCACATCTTCTCCTCTTCTCACCGTCAGGGTCCCTCAAGGTTCAGTCTTTGACCCACTTCTTTACTCTCTCTGCACTGCCCCAATTGGACAGACCATCAGCAAATTTGGCTTTCAGTACTAGCTTTATGCTGATGACACAATTATACACCTCATCCCCTGACCTCACTCCTGCTGCACTACAGGACACCAGTGACTGACTGGCTGCAGTTTCCAACATCACATCTGCTCTGTATCTGAAACTTAACCTTTCCAAAACTGAACTTCTACTCCCTCAGTCTTCTAACCTTTCTAAACCTCATATCTCTCTCTGTGTGTTGCACAATGATAATTCTAACCCAGAACACAGCAGGCTCGCTGTCTGGGTATTATACTTGACACCGATCTTTCCTTCACCTCCTATATACAAATCGCTAATCCAAACCTTGCACTTCCGGCTTCAAGACTGCTCCCGAGCTGCACCAATCCTCTGGAATGCTCTACGCCAAGAAACTAGAATGAACCACAACTTGCTCAGCTTCAGACGCTCCCTAAAAACACATTTTTAGGGTGGCCTATCACACTCCCTAATCAAATTCAATTCACATAGTCCCTCCACTACTATTCAGAACATAATTCTCATAATTGGTCTGACAAATACTGGAACCAATGGATATAAATCTGCCTGCCTTATTCCGGACTGTGATACACAGACTGCGCGCAACTCTGCTGACCCCAACTTGACAGGCTCATGCAGTATATCACAAAAGTGAGTACACACCTTAGAATTCTGTAAATATTTAATTATATCTTGTCTTGGGATAATACTGAATGTTTGACGCTTTACATTGTATCAAAGTAGTCAGTGTGCAGCTTGTATAACAGTGGTGTGCCCTCTAAATAACTCAACACAGCCATTAATGTCTTATCCGCTGGCAACAAGAGAGTATACCCCTAAGTGAAAATGGCCGAATTGTTCCCAAAGTGTTGATATTTTATTACTTTCAAGCACTGCCGCACCTCTCTTGGGCATGGAGTTGATCAGAGCTTCTCAAGAGCCACTGCAATCATCTTCCACTCCTCCATGGCATTACAGAGCTGGTGGATGTTAGAGACCTTGCGCTCCACCACCTTCCCTTTGAGGATGCCCCACAGATTTTCAATAAGTTTTAGGTCTGGAGACATGCTTGGTCAGTCCAGCACCTTTACCCTCCGTTTCTTTAGCAAGGCATAGGTTGTCTTGAAAGTGTATTTGGGGTCATTATCCAAAGAGGGAGGATCATGCTCTGCTTCAGTATGTCACATTACACATTGGCATTGACAGTTTCTTCAATGAACTGTTGCTCCCCACAGCACTCTTGCAGTCCCAAATTATGACACTCCCACCAGCATGCTTGACTGTAGGCAAGCAACACTTGTCTCTGTACTCCCCAACTATTTGCTACTACACATGCTCTTCACCATCTGAACCAAACAAGTTTATTTTGGTCTCATCAGACCACAGGACTTGGTTACAGTTATACATGTTCTTAGTCTGCTTGTCTTCAGCAAATTGTTTGCGGGCCTACCCGTGCATCATCTTTTAGAAGAGGCTTCCTTATGGGACGACAGCCATGCAGACCAATTTGTTGCAGTTAGCAGCATATGGTCTGATCACTGACAGGCTGACACCCCCCCCCCCCACACTAAACCTTTGCACCAATGTTGGCAGCTCTTATACATAGAAAAAACCGTTATAGATGATTATTAAGGGATCATATATTGAAAACCGTGAGAAAGAAACCCTTAAAATTTTCAAATTTTATTATTAAAGATTAAAAAACGTATCCCAAAAGACAATACACACATATGTATAATACACAGATCAGTGCCGCAGTGCCGCATGGGAGTGGGCAAGCACCCTGTCACTCCTCCCTACCTGTCCTGCGGAGGTCGGCACCCTAAATGGCGCCCCCGCTCACCGTCCGCTCGCCCTCCTCTCCCTGCACTAGAATAAAAGTGCAACTAGTCTGGGAGTATGGGAGTGCTCAGGATGGATATTGCTGCAGTGCCAAAAAATTACCAAAAGGTGCAAATGCTTAAAATATTGGGGATAACCCTATTGACATATGGCACACATATGGGTGTGACTCTACAGACTAACTATCAAAAAACAAAAAACAACTGGCTATAAGAGGTACAAAGTTAAGTACAAGACACCTCAAAAGGCAATCCTTCATAAGACATAGTGTGGCTGTATTGGTATAACACTCAGAGAGCCCTCTGCACAAATACCTATTGTCCTACACACTCAATCATGGCACATAAATGGACTCATATTTGTAGTGCTAATTAATTGATCACCAGAAAACACTGTGAGCGGGCCGATACCCGTATGTCACCAACTACACAGTTGGCTCCCCCGTCAGCACACACATCTATAGTCTATGGGCAAAGCCAGATGACAGTCTCGTGGATCAAAATTCCACTTCAGATGTTTCACTGTAGAGCATGTAACGATAATGTACTCATACACTTAGCTTATAATGAAGATATGGACTAATCGCCAGATCACCAGCAGTCCTTCAGTGAAATCACCGGGAGTCTCAATGCAGGCACAGTATTGGAAACCGCTTGCTCGACGCGTTTCCCCCTGGCATACAGTCCCGCCAGGGTTCTTCAGGAGCTCCCACAATCGGGCGCAGCAAAGACGGCCACAATCTGCCGCTCTGCCTCGGTCCTAATCCCCGCCTCCGCACGTGGGGACAGAGCGCTCTTTAAAAATGGCGCCTAGCGACGTCACCGGAAATGGCGTCTGTTAAACCGGAAGTGACGCTCACGTGGACCGCATCATGCGTTCCACCGCGGCTCGTCAGTACATCAAGGGACGTCGCTCAATGTGACGTCATCTCACAGGTACATGATCGTGGAACGCAAATATGCGCTCCACAGACATAATTCACACATTGAAAACGGCGTAGATGATAGAACCGGCGTGCAAATGTACCGTCCCCTATTCACTCCGCTATATATGTTCGCCATGGCAACCCAATATAAGCCCTTAATTGTGACAAGGATGACTAATAAATCGTACGCTTTCTGCGCTCGGCAATATCACTTAATGGGCTTATTATGGCTCAGGAGGGAGATGATAAGTACAGTCCTCCTTACCTAAGCTAGCCAATTCAAAAAAGAAAAACGCCCTATAGAGATACATTATAATTACATTTACAAGAGGGATATCAAGAGAATAAAATTGTGGACCAATATGCCCACAAATATACACTTCAAGCAACCAAGGACATTAGGTCCAAGATCAAAAGGCAAACCCCGTAGTTAAAAAACAGACCTATACAGGATGGCTGTATATATATGTAGATGAGTTTGTGACGGGGGTGTTCAACAGAGCAAAGGATGGACGAGGCCGAGGGACGATCCAACAGGTTTATTCACAAGAACACTGGAACAGCACACGATAAGTCCACGTAAAACAGATTCGGGGGCCCTTCCCGACAATCCTCGGACCGGATAACAAAGTAATCGTCCTTACAGTAGTCCAAAGAGTTCCACACAATCCCACGGGCCACTGATCTCCAGTCTGTAACTGTCCATACACCGGCTATAGGATGCAGCCTCTGCTATTCCCTCCCAGAGGATCAATCTTCTTTCTTCAAGTTTCACACAGACTGACTGAATCTCCAAGGTAAGCAGAGTTTACACTAGTTGGACTCTAGGCCCACCTCCCCCTACTCCCAGGGATGGAAGTGCCTCAAGAGGATACAACCTTGCATTTTAGGGGGTGATTACCTACAACAATAGAAATGTACACAGAAGTAGTTCAAATAAGACAATGAACCCAGCTTGAAATAGGAATCTGTACAGCAAGATACACCTCCCCCAAGGAAATACATGAATTACAACTAATACAACCAGGAAAATATACATATCATGACATAGTATCACAGCATATACAGTGAGAGGGTAAATTACATCTTCACAGAGTTCCCACATATCTAGAGTGGGATTAATACCCCTAATATACCGAATGCCTATAGGAAGTCAAATAAAGCTAGAGAAGGTTAGTTGTTCATTTAAACCGCCCGGGTTGGTCGACTCCAACCAGAAAATCCAACGTGTCTCCCTTTGAAGCAGTTTTCTGTCCCAATCTCCCATACGAATTGATGGGGGAATTACTTCAATTGTCCTAAACGAGAAAGACCCCAGATCGCCCTTATGATACATATTAATATGCCGGGCTAAGGGTGTGTCCCGTTTGTTTCTCACATCACCCAGATGTTCTCCAATCCGTATTTTCAATTGTCTCCTGGTCTTCCCCACAATCTTTCGGACATGTACATGTACAGAGGTAGATGACTCCCTCTGTTTTGCAATTCGCAAAATTGCGATTCTTATAAGATCGTCCAGTAACTGCACTACAGAACTCTTTGGATTGAACAACATGTTTACAATATACACAAGACCCACATCTGAACGTCCCCACATCTCTCCTGTCCAGCCACGTGCCACTTCTCTTAGGGGGGACATATAGGCTGTGGACCACCTCATCCTTTATTGTCTTTCCTCTCTTGAAAGTTACCGAGGGGTATGCCGTTATGTTTCCACAAATGTCAGGATCACTTTTTAGGATGCCCCAATGTCTCCTTAAAATGGACATCACCTTTAGATGTTGATCATCATACATCCCAATAAGCCGTGTGATCTGACCATCATCATTTCTGGGGGAGGTGGCCAACAGGTCCCTTTGATCACTCTCAAAAGCATTTTTATATGCCTTATCAATGATGTTTGAAGGGTAACCCCTTTCCCTGAATCTCCTTTTGAGGTGGATAGATTGCCTCTCAAATTTGTTAACCAGTTGAACGTCAATAATCTGGGGCTGAGGTTTACGTTTGAGATTGGGGGCGATAAACTCCCCTTCTTGGATGTCTTGATAACGAAAGAACAAGATGGTACCCTGAGTACCTCTATCTTCAGAAAACCAAATGCCACGAATAGTTTGTTGAATTGGGAAAGTCATCACCCGGTCAGTTTGAAAGCAGGGATTCCGAAGGGCCAGTTCCTGAGATTGAGAAGGAATTGCTCATCGGTCCCGGAATTTGAGAGGCAATCTATCCACTTCAAAAGGAGATTCAGGGAAAGGGGTTACCCTTCAAACATCATTGATAAGGCATATAAAAATGCTTTTGAGAGTGATCGAAGGGACCTGTTGGCCACCTCCCCCAGAAATGATGATGGTCAGATCACACGGCTTATTGGGATGTATGATGATCAACATCTAAAGGTGATGTCCATTTTAAGGAGACATTGGGGCATCCTAAAAAGTGATCCTGACATTTGTGGAAACATAACGGCATACCCCTCGGTAACTTTCAAGAGAGGAAAGACAATAAAGGATGAGGTGGTCCACAGCCTATATGTCCCCCCTAAGAGAAGTGGCACGTGGCTGGACAGGAGAGATGTGGGGACGTTCAGATGTGGGTCTTGTGTATATTGTAAACATGTTGTTCAATCCAAAGAGTTCTGTAGTGCAGTTACTGGACGATCTTATAAGAATCGCAATTTTGCGAATTGCAAAACAGAGGGAGTCATCTACCTCTGTACATGTACATGTCCGAAAGATTATGTGGGGAAGACCAGGAGACAATTGAAAATACGGATTGGAGAACATCTGGGTGATGTGAGAAACAAATGGGACACACCCTTAGCCCGGCATATTAATATGCATCATAAGGGCGATCTGGGGTCTTTCTCGTTTAGGACAATTGAAGTAATTCCCCCATCAATTCGTATGGGAGATTGGGACAGAAAACTGCTTCAAAGGGAGACACGTTGGATTTTCTGGTTGGAGTCGACCAACCCGGGCGGTTTAAATGAACAACTAACCTTCTCTAGCTTTATTTGACTTCCTATAGGCATTCGGTATATTAGGGGTATTAATCCCACTAGATATGTGGGAACTCATCTACATATATATACAGCCATCCTGTATAGGTCTGTTTTTTGACTACGGGGTTTGCCTTTTGATCTTGGACCTAATGTCCTTGGTTGCTTGAAGTGTATATTTGTGGGCATATTGGTCCACAATTTTATTCTCTTGATATCCCTCTTGTAAATGTAATTATAATGTATCTCTATAGGGCGTTTTTCTTTTTTGAATTGGCTAGCTTAGGTAAGGAGGACTGTACTTATCATCTCCCTCCTGAGCCATAATAAGCCCATTAAGTGATACTGCCGAGCGCAGAAAGCGTACGATTTATTAGTCATCCTTGTCACAATTAAGGGCTTATATTGGGTTGCCATGGCGAACATATATAGCGGAGTGAATAGGGGACGGTACATTTGCACGCCGGTTCTATCATCTACGCCGTTTTCAATGTGTGAATTATGTCTGTGGAGCGCATATTTGCGTTCCACGATCATGTACCTGTGAGATGACGTCACATTGAGCGACGTCCCTTGATGTACTGACGAGCCGCGGTGGAACGCATGATGCGGTCCACGTGAGCGTCACTTCCGGTTTAACAGACGCCATTTCCGGTGACGTCGCTAGGCGCCATTTTTAAAGAGCGCTCTGTCCCCACGTGCGGAGGCGGGGATTAGGACCGAGGCAGAGCGGCAGATTGTGGCCGTCTTTGCTGCGCCCGATTGTGGGAGCTCCTGAAGAACCCTGGCGGGACTGTATGCCAGGGGGAAACGCGTCGAGCAAGCGGTTTCCAATACTGTGCCTGCATTGAGACTCCCGGTGATTTCACTGAAGGACTGCTGGTGATCTGGCGATTAGTCCATATCTTCATTATAAGCTAAGTGTATGAGTACATTATCGTTACATGCTCTACAGTGAAACATCTGAAGTGGAATTTTGATCCACGAGACTGTCATCTGGCTTTGCCCATAGACTATAGATGTGTGTGCTGACGGGGGAGCCAACTGTGTAGTTGGTGACATACGGGTATCGGCCCGCTCACAGTGTTTTCTGGTGATCAATTAATTAGCACTACAAATATGAGTCCATTTATGTGCCATGATTGAGTGTGTAGGACAATAGGTATTTGTGCAGAGGGCTCTCTGAGTGTTATACCAATACAGCCACACTATGTCTTATGAAGGATTGCCTTTTGAGGTGTCTTGTACTTAACTTTGTACCTCTTATAGCCAGTTGTTTTTTGTTTTTTGATAGTCTGTAGAGTCACACCCATATGTGTGCCATATGTCAATAGGGTTATCCCCAATATTTTAAGCATTTGCACCTTTTGGTAATTTTTTGGCAGTGCAGCAATATCCATCCTGAGCACTCCCATACTCCCAGACTAGTTGCACTTTTATTCTAGTGCAGGGAGAGGAGGGCGAGCGGACGGTGAGCGGGGGCGCCATTTAGGGTGCCGACCTCCGCAGGACAGGTAGGGAGGAGTGACAGGGTGCTTGCCCACTCCCATGCGGCACTGCGGCACTGATCTGTGTATTATACATATGTGTGTATTGTCTTTTGGGATACGTTTTTTAATCTTTAATAATAAAATTTGAAAATTTTAAGGGTTTCTTTCTCACGGTTTTCAGCTCTTATACATCTATTTTGAAAAGACGACCTCTGGATATGAGGCTGAGCAAATGCACTCAGCTTCTTTGGTCGACCATGGCAAGGCCTGCTGTAAGTGGAACCTGTCTTAGTAAACCGCTGTATGGTCTTGGGCACCATGCTGCAGCTCAGTTTGAGGGTGGCAATCTTCTTATAGCCTAGACCATCTTTTACAGTAGTGTTCAAAATAATAGAAGTCCAATATGACTAACCCGATTATTCACGTTTTGTGGTATAATTACCACGTCAAACAATTTACCAGTTGGTGGAGTAGAATCTTAGAAAACCACCAGACTCTGCATTCATGATCTGCAGGTTTTTGAGTCTGTGTATTTGAAGAATGAATTGAAAGGAGGGTGTTAAAAATAATAGCAGTGTGGAGTTAAATGAGGTCAATCATTATGTGAAGAAACAGGTGTGAATCAGGTGGCCCTTATTTAAGGGTGAAGCCAGCATATGTTGGACATGCATTTCTCCTTGAAAGCCTGAGAAATATGGGTCGTCCGAGACATTGTTCAGAAGAACAGAATACTTTGATTAAAAAGTTGATTAGATAGGGTAAAACTTATAAGTGCAGACAGTGATCGGCTGTTCCGCTAAAATGATCTCCAACGCTTTAAAATGGAAAGCAAAAACAGAGAAACGTGGAAAGAAGGGACATCCGGGGGCGGGGCATCTAGCATGGCCGCTTTTTAGATCAGCTCCTGCACAAGCATCCTAATCCATCGAGTATCGCTGCCATCAGCAGGGAACCTGGGTGCCTGAATGGGTGGTCTGCTCCTCTGAACCTTCCACCTCGCAGAAGCGGTTTTCTTCCATCCCCGGAGGCTCTGTGTGTGGTACACACGATACTAAGGGAGAGAGGCCTGCTGGTCCCCCTGCGACATGAAGTTATTGGTGCAAGCTGACGGCAAGTACACCCTACCAGCCTTCCTCACCCTGTCAAGGCTCTCTGATCCCAGCGAGATATAGAGATGCATCTGCCTACCTGTCTGCTCGACCCGCCAAGGGGAGTTTCTGGACGGACATCCTGCCGGCGTGTGACCTCCTGGACCCTCAGTGTGAGACTGCTGGCAGCTATCCTGAAGGTGAAGATCTGCCCCTGCCTGTTCCTAACTGTGGGAGGGGAGCTTTCTTCTTCTGAGGCCTGGAAACCTGAGGGGCCCTCGCTGGAAATCCCAGACCCTCCATTTACATTGTGTCCTGGGACCTTCGGGAGACTATCTGGAGTCTGTTTCTGGCGATTTTCCCCTGTGCACTGCTGGGACACAGCTCTGAAGTGGTGCTGCTGTGCTGTATGTCGTTAGGCCAGTTAGTCGGGCTGCTGTAGGCATCGGCAGATATCTATTATCGGGCTGTGAAGAAGACGATACAGGGTGCTGCTACCACTTGGGAGTGAGCGTGACGAGACATCCGGCCAGATTATATAAAACCAATATCAAACTGTATATTGATAATTTAGAATCCACTCTGGTAAAATGGAAACACTTTGGCTTATCGTACCTGGGTAGAGCTAATTTAATTAAAATGACAATTTCCACGTCTTCTATACCTATTTCATGCTCTTCCAATTTACTTGGTTCCCAAGGAGGAGAAGCAAATCAATTACCTTTATCGCTCGTTTATTTGGGAGGGTAAAAAACCCCGTATAGCTTATAAACTGCTCCAACAGCTGAGCAGGGGGATACATTTTCCCGATATTAAGCTTCATAACCTAGCATCTTTGCTGCAGGTGCCGATGGATTGGTTGTGGGGGGGGGGGTTCTTGCTACACCCAACATACCTTGAATTGCTGCCTCGTACCGGGGCTAGCTCTCCCTGCTCTCTTACACCGCCATACACGGAGCTGTCGGTTGAGATGAGAGAAAACCCATTCTAATATCAACATGAAAGGCGTGGCAGAAAATTCGATAGCATTTCCAACTCTCTCCTCAGATATAGCTCTTTATCCCTTTTATTGATAACCCTCACTTCCAACATGGTTACTCTCACCCTGTCTTCCACCGATA